>NC_045984.1:1491972-1634858 GCF_010909765.2 Amblyraja radiata | reverse complement strand
CTTGAAAGAGCCTTAGACAATAGGGTGATTTCACGAAAGGTCACTGGAGCGTAGATCCTCACCCACGTGACCGCAAAATTTAACTGGGGTACAAGCGTTACTTCCGGTACATGTTAGTGATGCTAAAAACACGCACTTTCACACCCGTTAAAAACCGCGAAAACGGCCAGTTTTTGAGCTGTAAATAACTGTGCCAGTCGGGGTGACCGTGAGGCACAGCTACCTAACTTTACAGACCAGAAGAACGATAAAAACTAAGGTAAATTCAAGAGTGAGCTGAAGGTGCAAAAACAGCGGTAGTGCTTAGCGGACATTTGCCGTGGAGATATAAAGATCGAAAATATCGGGAATTATCGCGTTTCTGCCTTCTCCCCATATCCCGACTCCGCTATTTTTAAGAGCCCTATCTAGGTCGCTCTTGAAAGCACCCAGAGAACCGGCCTCTGAGGCAGAGAATTCCAGACTTTTGTACACAGTTGGATTATGTTGATGTCATTTAGACATAAACTTTACTCTGTTGGCCGGTTTTCTTGGGCAGCAGTACAGCTTGGATATTGGGCAAAACCCCACCCTGGGCAATGGTGACCCCACCCAACAGCTTGTTGAGTTCCTCATCGTTGCGGACGGCGAGCTGTAGGTGGCGGGGGATGAACCTGGTCTTCTTGTTGTCGCGGGCCGCGTTCCCCGCCAGTTCTAAAAGCACCGCTGTCAGGTACTCGAGCACCGCCGCTAAATAAACCGGAGCGCCAGCACCAATGCGCTCAGCATAGTGACCAGATAGCTCCTCTAGTATATTTGATAGTGACCTTTCCGTAACAGTCGATGGATTCGACCAACAGGGAATTGCAAACCAGCTCAGGAGCAACGGCTTAGATTTGGCGCGCCCTTTCCCGCTAGTTTGACCTCGTCCTGATATTTTCGCTCTGCGCAGAAATGGAATGAACGCAAATCTGCGGTCGCAGCCCCTTTTATCTTCGGTAGACCAAAAACGCTGGAGAAACTCAGCGGGTGAAGCTGTATCTATTGAGCGAACGAAATAGACAACCTTTCGGATCAAGACCCTTTTATATTATGGTCACAGATAGAAGTTGGAACCGTTTTTAATTGGTCAATTGTTTCCTCATTGTTTCTGATTGGCCTTTCATAGCAGAATAAAAGAGAAATTATTTTAAATTTCAACCAATGGTAATCGTGATAATATCTATCCCTAATTAGCATATGGTATCAATCCGAGCAGTTGACACTTTCTCTTTCTTCGACGTCATCTGTCCAGCTGAGTATTTCTAACGGTATCAGATTTTACTTCCGGTTCCATTTTGCACATCCAATTAAGTTGTTTAATGGACCATCAAGGAACTGTAAATGCACAATTGATTTAAATCTGTTTCCTCGGGATTAGGCACAATGATAATGCATTGTAGTAGCATGTCAACCTACATCTGTGTAGAGAATGGCCGGATGACATTTTTTCATGCAATGTTGAATCTCTAGAACTTTCTCCCCCTAGCGGGTTGTGGAGGCGAGGGTATTTGAAGAAGCGGGAGATTTTTTTCACAACTAAAGAAGTAAATCAAGGAATAAAAAGCATTGGAGGACTGGCGTAGAAGAGGCGATGAGTTAGAGGGTAGATCATCCATGACAATATTAAATGGTGTGGTAGACTTCAGGGATCGAGTGATGGGCAAATTTGGGCCCTATGTCTGAGGAAGGATGTGCTGGCTCTGGAGAGGGTCCAGAGGAGGTTTACAAGAATTATTCCAGGAATGAGTGGGTTATCATATGATGAGCGTTTGACAGCACTGAGCCTCTACTTGCTGGAGTTTAGAAGGTTGAGCGGGGGACCTCATTGAAACTTACAGAATAATGAAAGGCATTGAGCGGATGTGGAAAGAATGTTTCCACTGGTGCGAGAGTCCAGGACCAGAGGTCACAGCCTCAGAATTAAAGCGCAATCTTTTAGAAAGATGGTGAGGAGGAACTTCTTTAGTCAGAGGGTAGTTAACCTGTGTAAATCATTGCCACTGAGTCAAATCAGTAGATCAAGACAGAGATCGACAAATACTAGGGAGAATAGTACAAGGGGAACATCTACTAGTGGAGCCACAATTTTTATCAGGGAGGAAATGTGAAGATGATGGAACAGGGAAAAATAATGAGGAATCTTGCAGATAGTCTGCATTACTGTATTGGACCTAATGGACATTTTAAAATGTATGACAAATCAAAGAATTGGGGTAGGGATGGGGGAAATTGGGCACAGAGGATAGACCTCATCTTACCCAGTTGCCAAAAAATTTACCTCCACTTCCCATTCTCATACTGACTTTTCTGTATTGGGCCTCCTCTACAGTCAGAGTGTGGCCAGATGCAAATCGGATGAACAGCACCTCATATTTCGCTGTGGCAGCTTACAACCCAGCAGTAGGAATATTGATTTCTCTAATTTTAAATAAGCCCTTGCATTCCCTCTCTCTCCATCCCTCCTCCGCACCTTAGTCCGGAAGTGGCGGCGCTCTTGAACGGCTGCGGCTCACCTGCAGTCCGTTTGTTTTTACTTTTTTGTGTTGTTTTTTTTCGTTTTGTCTAGTTAAGTTTTTGGTTTTTAGGTTGTGTTTATGTGGGGGGGGGGGGGGGGATTTTAAAAAGGGCTTGCTGTCTCTCCCTTCGGGGGAATGCGACTTTTTTTGTCGTATCCCCCTTCTCTGCCTCCGTCTGCGCTGAGGCCTAATGGCGGAGCTGGCGACCTCGAGACTGACCTCGAGACCTGGGCAGCCTGTCAGGACTCGTCCTGGGCTCGCTCCCGTGAGGGCGGTCTGGCTTGGGGCTGGAACGGTGCTCCCGTGAGGGCGGCCTGGCGATGGGCTGAGACTCTCCCGTGAGGGGCTGTGGCGCTCCCGTCGGAGCGGCCCAGCTCGAAGATGGAATGGCGCTCCCGTCGGATCGGCCCAGCTCGCGGGAGGAACGGCACTCACGTGAGGGCAATCCGGCTAGGGGCTGGAACGGTGCTCCGGTGGCTGGGACGGCGTTCTGGCGGTGGTGACCTGAGTCCGGGGTTCATCCGCGGGCCAGCGGCTGCGTCCGCTGGACTGGAGGGCGGCAGCTTCGACCACCCCGGGCCGCGGTGTTTGAGCCGGCCCGTTTGCGGGGTTCGGTGAGCCGCGGGACTGTTTGTGCCATCGCCCGGTGGGGTATCGCCTCAGCGCAGAGGGAGAAGAGGAGGGAAGAGACAGCAGCCCTAAGATTTTTGCCTCCACCACAGTGAGGAGGTGCTTGGAGGACTCACTGTGGTGGATGTTAATTTTTGTTTATTGTTGTTTATTATTGTATTATTGTATGTATGACTGCAGGCACGAAATTTTGTTCAGACCGTAAGGTCTGAATGACAATAAAGGTATTCTATTCTATTCTAAATATAGCCAATGAACTGGCCTCAACTACCTTCTGTGGCAGAGAATTCCAGAGATTCACCACTTATCCGACTAGTTTCATTGTCATCCTGATTATTTTCATTGTTTGTATCCCCTCGTTATCAGCTTTTCTACATTGTGGGCTCCACCTTTCCATGGTCGCCTTGTCGGAAGGAGCAAAGGCGGTGAGCCAATACACCAGCTCCATGTAAAGATCCTGATAGTGCAAACAAAAGAAACCGAAAATCCAACAGTTCTTTTCAGAACCACCCACATTTTCATCAAATAATCTTACTAATATTTTGACAAATAATTTAAACACAGATGTTGTTCTCAAGATTTCTGCTTCAGATTTAATAACCTCTTTTTTTCACATTTAAGCATCCGCTGTTCGGGATATCACCGATGTAGCTGTAGAATTCCTGCCCCTGAAACACCACGGAAAATACTCAAATTCTTTCTCTGTATTTGTGTCTTTGTCATCACATTTGTCATCACAATGACAATTTCAAGCCGATAATTGGGGGAAAAACATCTCCGTGCTTGCTGCTGCTGGCCGTTTAATTGCTGTAGTGAATAAAGTGTGTTAAAAGTTGCATCCCCGTCCCCTCCACCCGTTTTGTAACTGCCCTGATTCCCACTACAATTCGAGATGGAAATGAATTCACAGTCCTTTTACAAAACAACTATGCAGTAAAAACAAGGGACTCCACTCATTGGGTCAGGCAGCATCTCAGGAGAAGATGGACAGGTGATGTTTCGGCTTGAGAACCTTCTGCAAGCTACACAGTATCTCACTGCAGCTTATGAAGAGCAGCCCGTCCATAATCTGCAGCTATTTACATGTTGACCGTTTACATGTTGACATGCAAAAATGAGCAGCTTCATAAGTATTTCTACCTCAGAACTTTGTAAAATTGTGGCTGTGAGCAAATCCACTACCTGTCATTTCGACGCAGTTCCTACAAAGTTTTTAAATAATGTTTTTAACAGTTTATCCAGTTTAGTTCTTACAAATGTAAACATCCCCATTGAGACTGGAATTTTCCCAGATACTTATAAAACTGCTGTCGTAAAGCCTCTGTTAAAGAAACCAAATTTAGATAGTGGGCTACTGAGTAATTACAGACACATTTCAAATCTACCCTTTATCAGCAAGGTCTGAGAAAGTGGTATTCAACCAAAAACAACACTTTCTGAATCAAAATTACATAATAGAGTAAATCAGAGCAAATTACATAGAAAATAGAAACATAGAAAATAAGAGTAGGCCATTCGGCCCTTCGAGCCTGCACCGCCATTCAATATGATCATGGCTGATCATCCAACTCAGTATCCTGTACCTGCCTTCTCTCCATACCCCCTGATACCTTTAGCCACAAGGACCACATCTAACTCCCTCTTAAATATAGCCAATGAACTGGCCTCAACTACCTTCTGTGGCAGAGAATGCCAGAGATTTACCACTCTCTGCGTGAAAAATGTTTTTCTCATCTCGGTCCTAAAAGATTTCCCCCTTATCCTTAAACTGACTAACTGAGCACTGAGACTGCCCTGATAAAAATAGTAAGTGACCTTAGAGTTAGCACTGATGAGGACAAAGTCTCAGTGCTGATCCTCTTAGACCTCACAGCAGCTTTTGACACCAGAGATCACAGTATTCTTATAGATCGCCTAGAAAACTGGGTAGGCCTGTCAGATCAGGTTCCAATCATATATAAGTGGAAGGAAGTACTTTGTTAGCCTTGGGGACTATGTGTCACAGCTGCATGATATATTCTTTGGTGTAGCACAAGGTAGCTGACTTGGCCTATTACTCATTGCCTTCTATATGCTGCTGCTAGGAGGAGTTATCAGACATGTTCTAAGTTATGCCGATGACACTCAGTTATACCTTTCTGTCGAACCCACTGATGCAAATGTCTTAAGTTCTTTGACCTCCTGCCGATAAAAAATGGGTGAATGCTAACTTCTTTAAACTCAATAATGACAAGACAGAAATGTTATTGCTTGGATCAAAACCCAAGAGAGAGATGTTACTCGATAAACGGGGAAATTTGACTGCAGATGTCAAACAAGAAGTCACAAGCTTGGGGGTAAAAATTGACAATTATCTTAATCTTAAATCTCACATAATAACGTAACAAGGTGTGCTTCTATCACCTCAGAAATATTGCTAAAGTACGGCCTTTCTTAACTCAACATGACAGTAAAAAACTCATAGATGCTTTCATATTATGCAGACGATTACTGTAATGCCTTATTTACCGGTCTGCCTTCAAAATCTACCAACAAGTTACAGCTCATACAAAATGCCGCTTTTAGCAAATACCAAGAAAAGGGAACATATCACCCCAGTATTATACTCCCTTCATTGACTCCCTGTGAGATCCAGGATAGACTATAAAATCCTCCTTATTGTCGATAAAGCCCTAAATGGCTTATGAGCCGCATATTTTACAGAGTCCCTCCTTCCCTATGCCCCTACTAGAGCGCTTAGGTCTTCCAATGCCGGCCTGTGCCTGTCAATGCCACAGCAATAAGAAAATTGGTGAAGCAGCCTTTTTCAATTACGCCCCCAAGCTGTATAATACCTGACCCAGGGCGATGAGAGATGCCCAGTCAGTTGACATTTTTAAATGGCAGCTAAAAACTTATCTTTTCAATCAAGCTTTTTAACTGACTTTACTTCTTCTGATGACATTGTAAAAATTATCTTTATTATCTGATATTTATCTCAGCATACTCTTCAGCAGCTTGTGTGCTCATATAGTATATGGGACTGTATTTGACCTCAGTGTTTTTGTTTTATTGTTGTTTTACACTCTCAATCTTGTATTTTTTATTTTTTAATAAATCTGTGGTTTTTATGCTATTAACTGTCTATGTCCTCATTGTTTTAAATTGTATTTTGTATAGACCTGTGTTTTTGTGGAAAGCACTTTGGATTGCATTCAATTACATGAAAAGTGCTATATAAATAAAGTTATTATTATTATTATCCATCGCTACTAATAGACACCCAGAAACCATTTATTGGTTCATTCTGTTCCCAAATGAAATAAATTTGATGAATGGCATTCCCATAAACTGTCGGTATATTAACTTGTATGAAAATATATATCTATATATTAACTGCTTTGCCATTTTATTTTAATATTTAGTTTAATTTAGAAATACAGTGTGGAAACATGCCCGTCGAGCCGCTTTGACCAGCAACCCATGTACACTAGCACTATTCCACACACGAGGGACAATTTGCAATTTATAGAAGCTAATTAACCTACAAACGTGGAGTGTAGGAGGAAACCGGAGAAAACCCACGCGCCCACAGCAGAAGAAAGCTGTGAATGATACCAAGACTAAGGAGGGACTAAAATCAAAATTGGGGAGGGGGCAGAATGTCGGCAGAGAAGAAAAGAAAAAACAAGTTGATTATAGTATTAAAAATACAGTACAATACCATTGTGGAAAAATAATGCATGCGGGAACTGGAGCAGCAGCTGAATGGCCTCAGGACCATCTGGGCAAACGAGAGCTTCCAGCACCGACAGTGAGGTAGTCACACCGAGATTATAGGAAGAAAGAAGGTGGGTGACGATGAGGAAGGGAATTAAATGTGGAATGCAGGAGACCCCAGTGGAACACCAGGATAGTTATCTCCAATTTCTTTCCAGTACCTCGTGCTAGTGAGGGTAAGAATAGAAAGATATGGGAGATTAATGTGTGGCAGAGGAGTTGGTGCAGGGGGCCCGGATTTAGGTTTCTGGATCACTGAGATCCCTTCTGGAGCAGGGGTGACCTTTACAAAAGGGACGGGTTGCACCTTAACTGGAGAGGTACCAACATCCTGGCAGGCAGGTTTGCTAATGCTACCCGAGTGGGTTTAAACTAGATTGGGAGGGAGTTGGATCACATACAGGACAGAGGTAGATGAGAGGTTAGAAGTTGGAATGGAGGGTGGTGAGAGAAACGGAGGACAGAATAGGCACGAGAAAGGCTTTATCGATTAGGCTATCTTTTAACTCTTTAACGATTAGGCTATCGGCTTGACGCATATTTGTCCCCCGATCTCAAAATGGAAATGTTACCTCTGTATATAATGATCCCATTAAAATGTATATTTATGTCACAAACTATGGAATTCATATTTTTCAGTATTGTTATCAAGGATAAGAAAGCAGTTCCAATTGTTTGAAATTATTTGATATTGTTTAATATTTTTCATATGGAGGAGAAAATATAATAGCTCTAAAACCTGCTTTAATTTTGCAATCTCACTCAAGATAATCCCCCTTTCCCTCTCCCCTCCCCATCTCTCTCTCCTCTCCCTTCCCCTCTCTCTCTCCCCCTCCCCCCTCTCACATCCCCCCTCTTTCTTGCGGGGGGGGCGAAGATGAAGGTGGCGCGGGCCCAGCGGGCGGGGGGGATGAAGGCGGCGTGGGCCCCGTGGGCGTGGCGGGGACCCAGCGGGTGTCAGTGGGAGTGGCGTAGGCCCAGCGGGGGTGGCGTGAGTCCAGCGGGGGTGGCGTGAGCCCAGCAGGAGTCAGCTGGGGTGGCGTGGACCCAGCCGGGGTGGCGTGAGCCCAGCGGGGATGGCGTAGACCCAGCGGGGGTCAGCAGGGGTGGCGTGGACCCAGTGGGGATGGCGTGGGCCCAGCAGGGGTCAGCGAGGGTGGCTTGGACCCAGCAGGGGTCAGCAGGGGTGGCGTGGACCCAGCGGGGGTGGCGTGGGCCCAGCGGGGGTGGCGTGGGCCCAGCGGGGGTGGCGTGGGCTCAGCGGGGGTGGCGTGGGCTCAGCGGGGGTGGCGTGGGCTCAGCGGGGGTGGCGTGGGCTCAGCGGGGGTGGCGTGGGCTCAGCGGGGGTCAGCGGAGGTGGTGTGGGGGGGGAAGATGGCTTGGGTCCCGGCGGCGGGGGGAGGCTAAGGGAGTGGGCTCCACCACAGCGGCGACTGGTGTCGGGGTTACAGCCGTTGGGTTCAGATTCAGCCACTCCTGCCCGGGGACGAGAGAACAGAGAACTGGCCGTTTCCAAAATGGAAAAGTTGATTTATTTTTTTTGGTGACTTTTTTCTTAAGGGAAAAAAAGGGGGGTGCAGTCGCACCCAACGCACCCCCCCCTTCGGACGGCCATGACATATATCTAACATTAACGATAGAGAAAAGAGACAGACAGACTGCACGCGAGTCACAGACGTAGCACCACCACTGGAGAGACAGGGGTGGGGGTTGCATTAGTGGTGAAGGAGAATGTCATGGCAGTGGTCAGAGGTGACATTGCAGACGGTTCATCTAGTGAGGCTATGTGGGTGGAGCTAAGGAACATGAAAGTGATAATCACCTTATTGGTCTTCACAACCCCAAATAGTCAACGGAAATTAGAAGAACAAATAAGCCAGGAGATTGCAGGCAGCTGCAGGTTAAATACAGTTGTAGTCAGGGATTTTAGCTTTCCCAATATTTACTCGGAAAATCATAGAATGAAATGTTGAGAAGGGTTGCAGTTTCTCAAGAGGGCAACACATCAGCGGGCACAGTTGATCTAGTCTTGGGAAATTGGGACGGGTAAGTGAATGAAGTGTTTGTGGAGGAGCCTTTTGGGACTAGTGACCACTGTTCGATTAGCTTTAAGAGAGGGCCCATGTGTTAAAATGCTAAGTGTAGGAAGGAACAGCAAATGCTGGTTTAATCCAAAGATAGACCGAAAATGCTGGAGTAACTCCCCGGAACAGGCAACATCTCTGGAGAGATGAACGGGTGAGATTTTGGGGTAAGGCTAACTTCGAGGATATGAGGGAAAGTCTCGCTCAAGTTGATAGGAGCAGGTTATTTGAGGGGAGAGGAACATCAGCTAAGTGGGATGTTTTTGAAAGTGTGCTGAAGGTTCACCTGACTGATTCCTGGGATGTCAGGACTTTCATATGAAGAAAGACTGGATAGACTTGGCTTGTACTCGCTAGAATTTAGAAGATTGAGGGGGTATCTTATAGAAACTTACAAAATTCTTAAGGGGTTGGACAGGCTAGATGCAGGAAGATTGTTCCCGTTGTTGGGGAAGTCCAGAACAAGGAGTCACAGTTTAAGGATAAGGGGGAAATCTTTTAGGACCGAGATGAGGAAAACATTTTTCACACAGAGCGTGGTGAATCTCTGGAATTCTCTGCCACAGAAGGTGGTTGAGGCCAGTTCATTGGCTATATTTAAGAGGGAGTTAGATGTGGCCCTTGTGGCTAAAGGGATCAGGGGGTATGGAGAGAAGGCAGGTACAGGATACTGAGTTGGATGATCAGCCATGATCATATTGAATGGCGGTGCAGGCTCGAAGGGCCGAATGGCCTACTCCTGCACATATTTTCTATGTTTCTATAAGCTCACTTTATGCACGTCCCTGTTAGAGTGAAGGACAAGGCAGGCAAACGTAAGGAAGCTTAGATGGTGAGGGAAATTGAGGCATTGGTCAAGAATAAGAAAAACACATGGGACAGGTATAGGCAGCAGGGATCAAGTATATTCCTGGCGGAACAATGAACCAAAGTAGAAAAGGGAATCAGAAGGTCAAAAAGAGGCCACTTCCGGTAGATAGTATTATGGGCAATCCCAAGAGATTTTAGGGGGGAAAAGGATAACTAGGGAGCGAGTAGGACCCTTCAGAAATCAAAGTGGTCAACTCAGTGTGGAGCCACAAGGGTTGGCAATGTCCTCAATGAGTGTTTATCTGTATCTACCGAGTAAAAAGAAAGGAGGATAAATAAATTTGGGACAGTCAATAGAAATATCTTGAGAGCAGTCAGTCTTATGATCAAAGAGTTGCTGAACGTACTATAATCTGTGAAGGTAGACACATCTCCAGGGCCCAATCAGAAATATCCGAGAACATTGTGGGAAACCGGAGAGGAAATAGCAGAAGTCGTAGTTGAAATTTATGAGTCGTCTTGTGGGCAGATGCGTAGCAGATGCAGTACAATATAGATAAATGTGAGGTTATCCACTTTGGTGGCTAAAACAAGGGGGCAGATTATTATCTCAATGGGGTTAGGTTCGGTAAGGGGGAGGTGCAGCGAGACCTGGGTGTCCTTGTACACCAATCACTGAAAGTTGGCGTGCAGGTTCAGCAGGCAGTGAAGAAAGCCAATGGAATGTTGGCCTTCATAACACGAGGATTTCAGTATAGGAGTAAAGAGGTTCTTCTGCAGTTGTATAGGGCTCTGGTAAAACCATATATAGAGTATTGTGTACAGTTTTGGTCTTCTAATTTTAGGAAGGATATCCTTGTAATTGATGCAGTGCAGCGTAGGTTCATGAGATTGATCCCTGGAATGGCGGGACTGTCATATGAGGAAAGATTGAAAAGACTAGGTTTGTATTCACTGGAGTTTAGAAGGATGAGGGGGATCTTATAGAAACATATACAAAAGGACTGGTCAAGCTAGATGCAGGAAAAATGTTCCCAATGTTGGGCGAGTCCAGAATCAGGGGCCATAGTCTTAGAATAAAGGGGAGGCCATTTAAGACTGAGGTGAGAAAACACTTTTTCACCGAGAGAGTTGTGAATTTGTGGAATTCCCTGCCTCAGAGGGCAGTGGAGGCCAAATCACTGGATGGATTTAAGAGAGAGTTAGATAGAGCTCCAGGAGCTAATGGTCTCAAGGGATATGGGGAGAAGGCAAAGGAGATAAAGGAACCACTTGGAGGTAGTGATCATAATATGATTAATTTTAATCTGCAATTTAAAAAGGAGAAGGTTAAATCAGAAGTGGCAGTGATGCAGCTGAACAAAGGGGATTATGAAGTTATGAGAGAGGAGCTGGCCAAGGTAGACTGGAAAGGGATACTAGCAGGAATGACGGTGGAACAGCAATGGCAGGAATTTTGGGGCATAATCCGGAAGACACAGGATCATTTCATTCCAAAAAGGAAGAAAGATTCCAAGGGGAGTAGGAGGTAACCATGGCTGACAAGAGAAGTTAGGGATAGAATAAAACTAAAAGAAAAGATGTTTAACACAGCAAAGAGTAGCCGGAAGCCAGGGGATTGGGAAATTTTCATAGGACAACAGAAGGAAACAAAACGGGCAATACGGGCTGAAAAAATGAAGTACGAAGGGAAGCTGGCCAGGAATATAAAGAAGGACTGTTAAAGCTTATTGAGATATGTTAAGGGAAAAAGAGTAGCAAAGTCAAATGTGGGTCCCTTGAAGGCAGACAAGGGTGAAATTATTATGGGGAACAAGGAAATAGCAGAAGAGTTGAACAGGTACTTCGGATCTGTCTTCACTAAGGAAGACACAAACAATCTCCCATAAGTACTGGAGGATAGAGGATCTCAGGGGGTTGAGGAACTGAAAGAAACTTTCATTAGGCGGGAAATATTATTGGGTAGGCTAATGGGACTGAAGAATGATAAATCCCCGGGGCCTGGTTGACTGCATTCCAGGGTCCTCAGGGAGGTGGCTCTAGAAATAGTGGACGCATTGGTGAATATTTTCGAATGTTCAACAGATTGAGGATCAGTTCCTGTGGATTGGAGGATAGCTGATGTTATCCCACTTTTCAAGAAAGGAGCAAGAGAGAAAACAGGGAATTACAGACCAGTTAGCCTGACTTCGGTGGTGGGAAAGATGCTGGAGTCAATTATTAAAGAGGTAATAATGGGGCATTTGGATAGCAGTAAAAGGAATAGTCCAAGTCAGCACGGATTTATAAAAGGAAAATCACGCTTGACTAATCTTCTGGAATTTTTTGACGTTGTGACAAGTAAAATGGATGAAGGGGAGCCAGTGGATGTAGTGTATCTAGACTTTCATAAAGCCTTTGATAAGGTCCTGCACGGGAGACTGGACTAAAATTAGAGTACATGGTATTGGGGGTAGGGTGTTGACGTGGATAGAAAATTGGTTGGCAGACAGGAAGCAAAGAGTAGGAGTGAACGGGGCCTGTTCAGAATGGCAGGCAGTGGCGAGTGGAGTGCCGCAAGGCTCAGTGTTGGGGCCGCAACTGTTTACCATATATATTAATGATTTGGAAGAGGGAATTAGGAGCAACACTAGCAAGTTTGCGAATGACACAAAGCTGGGTGGCAGTGTGAACTGTGAAGAGGATGTTAGGAGGTTGCAGGGTGACCTGGACAGATTGAGTGAGTGGGCAGATGCGCGGCAGATACAGTATAATATAGATAAATTGAGGTTATCCACTTAGGTGGCAAAAACAAGGGGCCAGATTATTATCTCAATGGGGTTAGGTTAGGTAAGGGGGAGGTACAGCGAGACCTGGGTGTCCTTGTCCACTGCTCACTGAAAGTTGGCGTGCAGGTACAGTAGGCAGTGGAGAAAGCTAATTGAATGTTGGCCTTCATAACAAGAGGATTTCAGTATAGGAGTAGAGAGGTTCTTCCGAAGTTGTGTAGGGCTCTGGTGAGACCACATCTGGAGTATTGTGTCCAGTTTTGGTCTCCGAATTTGAGGAAGGACATCCTTGTGATTGTGGCAGTGGTGCGTAGGTTCACGAGATTGATCCCTGGGATGGCGGGACTGTCATATGAGGAAAAATTGAAAAGGCTGGGCTTGTTTAGAAGGATGAGGGGATATCTTATAGAAACATATGTGAATTTGTGGAATTCCCTGCCACAGAGGGCAGTGGAGGCCAAATCACTGGATGGATTTAAGAGAGAGTTAGATAGAGCTCTAGGGGCTAGTGGAATCAAGGGATATGGGGAGAAGGCAGGCACGGGTTATTGATTGGGGACGATCAGCCATGATCTCAATGAATGGCGGTGCTGGCTCAAAGTGCCGAATGGCCTCCTCCTGCACCTATTTTCTATGTTTCTATGTCGCCTATTTCCTTCGCTCCAGAGATGATACCTCGCCCGTTGAGTTCCTCCAGCATTTTTGTCTACCTTAAATTTAGTTGCATCTGGTTGGGTAACTATGGTAGGATGTAGACTATTCCATGCCTTAATTGTGCGGGGTTCTCCATGGAGCTGCCAGCATCTTTGGGTAGAAGAAATTGGGTGACATTTCGGGTAGAGACCCTTCTTTAGACTCCCTCTGGTTTTAGTGTTTTTAGTTTAATTTAAAGATACACTGCGGATACAGGCCCTTCGGCCGACCGAGTCCACGCCGACCACCGATCACCAATCACCCGTTCTATCCCACACATTAGCGACGAAAGTCAAGAGTCAAGAGTGTTTTATTCTCACGCCCCACTTAGTACAATGAAATCCTTACTTGCAGCAGCACAACAGAATATGTAAACATAGTACTCTGTAAACAATGTTATAAATGAGAAAACAAAACAGTGTATATTTATATATGAATACTAGACTAAACAGGTAACCCTCCAGTTAAGGTGCAACATGTCCCTTTTGTAAAGGTCACCCCTCCTCCAGAAGGGATCTCAGTGATCCAGAAACCTAAATCCCGGCCCCCTGCACCAACTCCTCTGCCACACATTAATCTCCCATATCTTTCTATTCTTACCCTCACTAGCACGAGGTACTGGAAGGAAACTGGAGATAACTATCCTGGTGTTCCACTTGGGTCTCCTGCATTCCACATTTAATTCCCTTCCTCATCGTCACCCACCTTCTTTCTTCCTATAATCTCGGTGTGACTACCTCACTGTCGGTGCTGGAAGCTCTCGTTTGCCCAGATGGTCCTGAGGCCATCCAGCTGCTGCTCCAGTTCCCGCACGCATTATTTTTCCACAATGGTATTGGACTGTATTTTTATTCTATAATCACTTTGTTTTTTGTTTCCTTCTCTGCCAACATTCTGCCCCCTCCCCAACTTTGATTCAAGTCCCTCCCTAGTCTTGGTATCATTCACAGCTTTCTTCTGCTATGGTCTATGCCTCTTGCTGAGCACAAACTATGCTGATTGCTCTGCACCCTCTTTAACCGGCAGATTTCCGCCTACACATGTCATAAATTTTGCCAGGCGGCACAGTGGCACAGCGGTAGAGTTGTTGCATCACTGCACCAGAGACCCTGATTACAGATACTGTCTGTACTGAGTTTATACCTTCTCAGCTGCGACTGCGTGGGTTTTCTCCGGGTACTCCGGTTTCCTCCTACACTCCACGTTTGTAGGTTAATTAGCTTCTATAAATTGCAAATTGTCCCTCATGTGTGGGTTAGTGCTAGAGTACATGGGTTGCTGGTCAATGCGGCTCGACAGGCCTGCTTCAACACTGTATTTCTAAATTAAACTAAATATTAAAATAAAATGGCAAAGCAGTTAATATATAGATATATATTTTCATACAAGTTAACATACCAACAGTTTATGGGAATGCCATTCATCAAATTTATTTCATTTGGGAACAGAATGAAACAAGAAACGTTCTGGCATCCATTAGTAGTGATGGATAATAATAACTTTATTTGTGTAGCACTTTTCATATAATTGAATGCAACCCAAAGTGCTTCCACAAAAACACAGGTCTATACAAAAATACAATTTAAAACAGTGAGGTCATAGACACAACCACAGATTTATATAAAAATAAAAAAAACAAAATTGAGAATGTAAAACTACAAAAAACAAAAACAGTGAGGTCAAATACAGTCCCATATACCATACTAGACTAAGAGGGACCCGTTGGGTCCCATGTTAATATGGAAGGGTTGGTCCCGCAATGCAATATTCCACCTCTCCACCAATTCCAATATTGGGGAGGGCTTTCTGAAGCGCTAGTATGGGTATTGTGGGCTGAAGGGACTGGTTTCCATAGGGCTAGTATGGACACTTGTGGGCCAAATGGATTCTTGGGGTGGCAGCTCAGTCACTCAAGCCTGATGTGCTGGCAGCTCACTCACGGCTGGTGGGCTAGCAGTTGACTCACGGCTATTCTTTTAAATTCCATTTCAAGCTGGGTGCAAGGCCACCAAATTCAAGTGCAGTTTCTTACCACTTCAAGCAGGATGCAAGGCCACCACATTCAATTGCAGTTTCATGCCACTTCAAGCAGGGTGCAAGGCCACCAAATGCTAGTGCTGTGTCATGCCATTTCAAGCAGGGTGCAAGACAACCAAATTGAAGTGCAGTTTCATACCATTTCAAGCAGGGTGCAAGGCCACCAAATTCAAGTGCAGTTTCATACCATTTCAAGCAGGGTAAAACCCACCATAAAACCACACAAAACACCAGATAAAAACCACTCACAGTTCAGTAGACATTCAGTGTGTTCAGTTGATTCACAGCTCAGACAGTCATGACCTCTCCCTCCCCCACCTTGCAGAGACTGAGCCACACTTCTGGGTTTTAAAATCCCTTCCCCCTCCCACTGGAATGGGCGTGGCCTTCATGGCGTGATTGACAGGAGAGAGATTCTCAACATTTATTTAAACACTAACACTTTTATTTTTAATTGATGGGAAGAATTCTCTGCACCTGATGAGTGGAGGGGGACTGAGTAAGATGGCCAAAAATCAGTGGTAGCGTTTTATCTAAAATCAATATACAGTGCAAACAGGAAGTTGTCAAGTTCCCACCAACAACCATTAGCGGTGCAGCAGTTCAAAGCAACACCTCCACCAACAACCATTTACAGTTCAAAGCAACCCCCCCCTCCCCACTAAAAACAATTTGCAGTGCAGCAGTTCAAAGCAGCCCCCCCCTCACCAACAACCATTTACAGTTCAGCAATTCAAAGCAACCCCCCTCCAACAACCATTTGCAGTGCAGCACTTCAAAGCATCCCCCCACCAACAAAAATTTGCAGTGCAACATTTATAATAATAATAATAATAATTTTATTTATAGATCACTTTAAAAACAAACATAGTTGCAACAAAGTGCTGTACATCATTAATCATTGACAAAAAAGTTAATACACACCAATAATAACAGTTAAAAGATGGAGTAAGTAAAGATATTCAAAATAAAGAAATATTAAAAACGCTACAAGCAGGAGCAAAGTCTCATGCATGGTCAAAAGCCAGGGAGTATAAATGTGTTTTAATGCTGGATTTGAAGATGGACAGTGAGGGGGCCTGTCTGACGTGCAACGGCAGAGTGTTCCAGAGTGCCGGAGTAGCAACAGAGAAGGCTCTATCCCCTCTGAGCTTCCGCTTAGACCTCGGTACCTCCAGGAGCAGCTGATCAGCTGACCCGAGGGACCAGGCAGGAGCGTATGGGTGGAGCAGCTCAGAGAGGTAAGGCGGGGCGAGCCCATTCAGAGATTTAAAAACAAATACAGGTGCACAACCTTTTATCCGAAAGCCTTGGGACCAGACACTTGTAGGATTTCGGAATTTTTCGGATTTCCGAATGGAAGATTTTTAGCGTAGATTAGTTAGGTAGCGCGGGCGGCTTGAAAAGTCTGGAGCGGCTGCCTCCTCCCCGGAGACCGGGGAATCATTGTAAATCATTGCATAAATGTTAGTCAGTTAGTTTGGAGGGATTTTAAGGGGGGGGGGGGGGGGGGGGGTGAAGGGGGAAACTTTAATTCTTAGTCCCCTACCTGGTCGGAGAGGCGGGGAGCGGGCAATGCCTTACCGGGTCGCCGTGCAGTAAGCTCCGGAGGGCTACGGCCGCCGACTCCCAACATCGCGGAGCTGGGGGCTCCGTCCGGCCGCGGGCGGCGCCGGCTGGAGCTCCGACCCCGGCAACTCTCCCCCTGGCTGCGCGGCGCTCCAAATCCCGCGCGGCCCGCGGCCGGACGCCCGCAGCCCCAGCTCCGCGAATGTTGGGAGTCGGCGGCGTCGCAGCGCTGGGATACCAGCGGGGAGCGGGCAATGCCTTACCGGGTGGCCATGCGGTAAGCTCCAGAGCGCTGTGGCCGCCGACACACAACATGTCGGGTGCCACAACAGTGCTGGGGCTGCGAGCGTCCGGCCGCGGGCCGCGCTGGATTTGGAGCACCGCGCAGCCAGGGGTAGAGTTGCCGGGGTTGGAGCTACAACCGGCGCCACCCGCGGCCGGACGCCCGCAGCCCCAGCTGGGAGTTGGCGGCCACAGCGCTCCGGAGCTTACTGCACGGTGACCCGGGAAGGCATTGGCCGCTCCCCGCCTCTCCGACCAGGTAGGGGACTAAGAATTAAAGTTTCCCCCTTCACGCCCCCCCCCCCCCCCCCTCCTCTTCACATAAAAGCCCTCCAAACTAACTGACTAACATTTAAGCAATGATTTACAGATGTTTAAGTATCTCCCCAGGTCTCCGGGGAGGAGGCAGCCGCTACAGTAGTACAGACCTGGGTTGACCGTGGGTCATTTCGGGTCAAGTTTGGCGCCAAACGCGAGCTTTGGTGTGCAGATGACATCCTGGAAAAAATGGCCGGTTTTCAGAGTTTTTCGGTTTCCGGAACTCCGGATAAAAGGTTGTGCACCTGTAACAGAATTTTAAAATGAACTCGAGAGAGCACCGGGAGCCAGTGGAGGGAGGCCAGAATTGGCGTTATGTGCTCCCTCTTTCGAGTTCCAGTTAAAAGGCGAGCAGCAGCATTCTGAACCAACTGGAGACGAGCCAGTGAAGAACGAGCAACTCCAAAATAGAGTGCGTTACAGTAATCCAGCCTAGATGTAATAAAGGCATGGATTACTGTCTCAAAATGCTGCCGCTCGAGAATGGGTTTCACCTTTGCCAGCTTCCTTAAGTGAAAGAAGCTGGACTTAACCACCGCGCCTATTTGATGATCTAATTTAAAGTCACTGTCCATCCTAAAACCCAGATTCAAAACTGTTGGCTTCACGTACCGTGACAATGGACCTAAATTAACAAATGGAGGTTCACGGCAGCCATTGGGATCAAACAAAATCACCTCTGTCTTCTTTTCATTAAATCCTAGAAAGTTTAGGGCCATCCAGGACTTAATGTCCTCAAGACAAGACAGACGTGTATTTACAAAAAAGGCGTCTTCCTTCCGCAGCGGCAAATAAAGTTGGGTATCATCTGCATAACAATGGAAAGAGATGCCATGCTTTCCAAGGATGGAACCCAGAGGAAGTATGTACAGCGAGAAAAGTAGGGGCCCCCAGAATCGAACCCTGTGGAACCCCATATGACAGGGGAGCGGAAGAAGATTCAAAACCAGCAAGGCTAACACACATGGTTCTGTCTGCCAGATAGGACCTGAATCATCCCAGGGCACTGCCGCAGATGCCCACTAACTGCTGTAGCCGAGATAATAAGATATTATGGTCCATTTCAAAGCAACCCCCCACCAACAACCATTTGCAGTGCAGCATTTCAAAGCAACCCCCCACCAACAACCATTTGCAGTGCAGCATTTCAAAGCAACCACATTTTCATTTTCAAACCACATTAAGGGCACCCACAGTTGAGTAGACATGTTTTCAGTGTTATTCATAGCTCAGAGAGACGTGACCCTCTCGCTTCCTCCATCTTGCAGAGACTGACTGAGGCACAACACTTCTGGGTTTTATAGTCCCTCCCCCTCCCACCAGCAGGGGCAGCAGAGAGAATCGCAACATTTTTAAAACATTAATAACTCTTTTATTTTTCATCAATGGGGAAAATCCTCCTGTCCTGCACAGCGGAGGGAGACTTTGAGTAAGATGGCCAAAAATCACAGCCGTAAGTGGCAGCGTTTTTTCTAAAACCACGAAACAGAAAAAACAGGAAGTGGTCAAGATCTTACTTTTAGTCTTAAGTCCTCAGTCTGGGTATATTTTGATGACCAACAGGCCTTCAACATCTTGAAGCCGCAGTCTGCAGAGCTTCTAGCCGCGGGCACGGCATTGACTTACCGTCCGGAGCCTTGCCGGGGATCCCTGGAGAAGAGCTCTGACCGCTGGCCTGCAGCCTACATCATCTTAAAGCCGCGGTCTCCGGTAGGGAAGCACCGATTCGGGACTTACCTTTCAGAAGAGAGGGCCTGTGTATCTGGCCGCCCGCAGCGGCGACTGCGGAGGTATGTGGCCCCGACCATGGGGGAACAATGGAGGAGGACTGACTGTATTTTGTGCCTTCCACCACAGTGAATAATGCTGTGGTGGATTATTTGTGTTAAATTTTATTGTGTATTGTGTGTTCTTTTTGATTGTACCGCTGCTGGCAAGTTTATTTCACTGCACTTTATTGTGTATGTGATGAATAAATCTGAGTGATTGATTCATTGATGGTCTCATGTGTTAACACTTCAGATATTGGTCTAAAATTATCTTCATCCAGACTAGATATCTCCATACTTGTAATGTAATGACTAACGCGCTCCTTCTCTTCATTCATGGTACGCAATCGAATCTTAATCTTTTCTCCTGTGATGTCCAGCCTACTTATCAGGCAATCTGTGCAAAAGGTAGCCGAACTACCATGATCCAAAAATGCATATGTTTGCAACACTGTATTCGCCTTGCTATTCCTTACCTGTACTGGTAAGATAGAGAAGATACAGGCGTCTACCTCGGCAATATGAGCAGTTACTTGAGGTGAGGTGACAGCATCACTAGCAGCTGGCTACTCCTTCTGTTCTATTTGCACTAGCGGCTTCTTTCCAGTGTGAAGTCCTTCAGGATGATTTTGCTTGCACTCATCACAAACTATAGGACTCTTGCAGTCTTTAACCATGCGTCCTTTTTTCAAACATCCAAAACAGATTCCCTTCTCTTTTAAGAAATCCACCTTTTCTATATATTCTTCTTGAATCTTCGGCACCTCCTTATGGTATGACCAACTTCATCACATAACAAAAAAATCATTTTTGCTTGATAGTAGATACACCTCCTTTCATTCTACCTGTTCTTTCCACAGGTATTATAGCAGTAGCAAAACTGTCTCATTTAGGTCCTGATCTTCCTTTAGTTTTGGTAAAGGTAGAACCCTTGACAGTTGCAATTGGTTTATGATCTTGAATACTCCTGTGGTGTGGATCTAACATGAACAGTACTCCCTTTCCAAGAAATCCACCAGGTCTGGTAACATGGCCACTAGGTTCTTTTTTTTTCCATTATTCGGCCTGCTTTGTGTCTCCACTTTTCCCTGTCGAAGGGGCAGTTTTAGAATGATGGCTCTAGTATTACTAACAAGATTCATCTCCTTCATGTGGTTGAGATTTTTCATCGAGCTACAACAACCTCCAAGAAATATTTCAAAATCACCTAATGCCTCCACATCTTCTGGCTTGATATCTTTCCAAGCATAGGCTCCATGTATGCGTTAGCAATCCTCTGTTCATTACCATAACGTTCTTTAAGTAACCTTCTTGCCTCTTGATAGCTTTGGCAGTCAGGCATATTTTGACAACTTTCTACAAGTATCTTAGCACTTCCGCATGTGTAATGCACCAGAAATCGTAAGCGCTCTTTTTCATCAGTAATTTTCATTTCTACTACTTCATCAAACACAATTGTGAAAGCTTCATACTGCAGAGGATTACCATTATAAGTAGGAATTTTTATTGGTGGTAGGATGAAAGTGAAATTTTGTTGAGCTATGAGCTTGTTGAATTCAGATTGATTCTCCGCCAATTCACGTAATCCATCTCGAGATCCTTGGCTTGGCGCAAATGGATGATAGACAGGCCTCTGATAATCATACTGGCTTGCTCGAGCCTGTGTATCAGGCTTTGGAAAAACGTACTGAGATTGATGGTTTGTCCAGAGCCTCGACAGACGCCCCATTAATACTTTGTTTAGGTTTAGCACCCAGTTGCTGAGATGAAGTTTTATCGGCACACCGCTGTTCTATGTGGTGTTCTATGCCATGAAATCTAGTGGTCCTCGGTTGTGGAATTAATCCAACTGCTGTCTCACTTTGAGCAGTTCTTTTTCTCAAATAAGAGTTCTTCCTTTCAGATAACCATATAACCATATAACAATTACAGCACGGAAACAGGCCATCTCGGCCCTTCTAGTCCGTGCCAAATACTTATTCTCACCTAGTCCCATCTACCTGCACTCAGACCATAACCCTCCATTTCTTTCCCGTCCATATACCTATCCACTTTATTTTTAAATGATAAAATCGAACCTGCCTCTACCACTTCCACTGGAAGCTCATTCCACACAGCTACCACTCTCTAGTTAAAGAAGTTCCCCCTCGCCTAAACGTCTGTCCCTTAATTCTCAAATCATGTCCTCTTGTTTGAATCTTCCCTACTCTCAATGGAAAAAGTTTATACACGTCAACTCTGTCTATCCCTCTCATCATTTTAAAGACCTCTATCAAGTCCCCGTTTAACCTTCTGTGCTCCAAACAATAAAGACCTAACTTGTTCAACCTTTCTCTGTAACTTAGTTGCTGAAACCAGGCAACATTCTAGTAAATCGCTTCTGTACTCGCTCTATTTTGTTGACATCTTTCCTATAATTTGGCGACCAAAACTGTACACCATAATTGGCCTCACCAATGCCGTGTACAATTTTAACATTACATCCCAACTTCTATACTCAATGGTCTGATTTATAAAGACCAGCACACCAAAAGCTTTCTTTACAATCCCATCTACATGAGATTCCACCTTCAGGGAACTATGCAGTTATTCCTAGATCCCTCTGTTCAACTGCATTCCTCAATTCGCTACCATTTACCATGTACGTCCTATTTTGATGTGTCCTGCCAAGAAGTAGCACCTCACACTTATCAGCATTAAACTCCATCTGCCATCTTTCAGCCCACTCTTCCAAATGGCCTAAATCTCTCTGTAGACTTTGAAAATCTACTTCATTATCCACATCTGCATACTTACTAATCCAATTTACCAGATAATTGATGTATATGACAAACAACAGTGGACCCAACACAGATCCATGAGGCACCCCACTAGTCACCAGCCTCCAACCTGACAAACAGCAATCCACCATTACTCTCTGGCATCTCCCATTCAGCCACTGTTGAATCCATCTTGCTACTCCACCATTAATACCCAACAATTAACCCTTCTTAACCAACCTTCCATGTGGAATCTTGTCAAAGGCCATACTAAAGTCCATATATACAACATCCACTGCTTTACCCTCACCAATTTCCCTAGTAACCTCTTCAAAAAATTCAAGAAGATTAGTCAAACATGACCTTCCAGGCACAAATCCATGTTGACTGTTCCTAATCAGACCTTGTTTATCCAGATGCTTGTATATATTAACTTTAAGTATCCTTTCCAAAAGTTTGCCCATCACTGACGTCAAACTAACAGGTCTATAATTGCTAGGTTTACTCTTAGAACCCTTTTTAAACAACAACAACATGCACTGTACACCAATCCTCCGGCACCATTCCCGTTTCTAATGACATTTGAAATATTTCTCTCATAGCCCCTGCTATTTCTACACTAACTTCCCTCAATGTCCTAGGGAATATCTTGTCGGGACCTGGAGACTTATCCACTTTTATATATTTTTTAAAGTGTCAGTACTTCCTCTTCTTTGAATCTCATAGTTTCCATAGCTATTTACTTGTTTCTCTTACCTCACATAGTTCAATATCCTTCTCCTTTGTGAATACCAACGAAAATAAATTGTTCAATATCTCCCCCATCACTTTTGGCTCTGCAGATAGCTGTCCACTCTGACTCTCTATTGGACCAATTTTATCCCTTGTTATCCTTTTGCTATTAATATAGCTTTGTATTTACTTTCACCTTACTTGCCGAAGCAACCTCATATTTTCTTTTAGCTTTTCTAATTTCTTTCTTAAGATTCTTTTTACATTCTTTATACTCCTCAAGCACCTCATTTACTCCACGCTGCCTATAATTATTGTAGATCTCTCTCTTTTTCCGAACCGTGTCCAATTTCCCTTGAAAGCCATGGCTATTTCCAATTATTACTATTTCCTTTCAACCGAACAGGGAAATAAAGATTCTGTACTCTTAAATGTTCACCTTTAAATGTCCTCCATTTCTCTTCTACATCCTTCCCATAAAACAAAATGTCCCAATTCACTCCTTTTAAATCCTTTCGCATCTCCTCAAAGTTAGCCTTTCTCCAATCAAAAATCTCAACTCTTGGTCCAGTTCTGACCTTCTCCATAATTATATTGAAACTAATGGTATTGTGATCACTGGACCCGAAGTGCTCCCCAACACATACCTCCGTCAACTGACCCGTCTCATTTCCAACAGGAGGTCCAGCACTGCCCCTTCTCTAATAGGTACCTCTATGTATTGCTGCAAAAAACAATCCTGCACATATTTTACAAACTCCAAACCATCCAGCCCTTTTACAGAATGTGTTTCCCAGTCTCTGTGTGGAAAATTGAAATCTCCCACAATCACTACCTTATGCTTACTACTAATATCTCCTTACATATTTGCTCTTCCAATTCTCGCTCCCTATTAGGCGGTCTATAATACACCCCTATAAGTGTTGCTACACCTTTCCCATTTCTCAGTTCCACCCAAATAGCCTCCCTAGACAAGTCCTCTAATCTATCCTGCCAAAGCACTGCTGTAATATCTTCCCTGACAAGCAATGCAACACCTCCACCTCTTGCCCCTCCACTTCTATCACACCTGAAGCAACGAAATCCTGGAATATTTAGTTTCCAATCACAGCCATCCTGCAACCATGTTTCACTAATCGCCACAACATCATACTTCCAGGTGTCAATCCAGACTCTCTCATCCACCTTTCTTACAATGCTCCTAGCATTAAAATATACACATTTAAGAAACCCACCCCCTCTTATTCTCTGTTTATTATCTTTTTCTTCTTTCTCCCCTACATGTTGGATCTGAGTGCTGCCCTTCTCTACCTCCTGCCTCACACACTGTCTAGCTTTCTCTATTTGAGTCCCTCCCCTCAACTGTTCTAGTTTAAAGTCTCCCCAGTAGCCTTTGCAAATCTCCCTGCCAGGATATTGGTCCCCCTTGTGTTCAAGTGCAACCGGTCCTTTTTGTCCAAGTCACACCTTCCCCAAAAGAGGTCCCAATGATCTAGAAACTTGAATCCCTGCCCTCTGCACCAGTCCTTCAGCCACGCATTTATCCTCCACCTCACTTCATTCCTACTCTCACTGTCGCGTGGCACAGGCAGTAAACCTGAGATTGTTACTTTTGCGGTCCTTCTCCTTAACTCTCCTCCTAACTCCCTAAATTCTCCTTTAAGGACCTCTTCTCTTTTTCTACCTATGTCATTGGTACCGATATGTACTACAACCTCAGGCTCCTCTCCCTCCATTTCAGGATATCTTGGACACGTTCAGACATATACCAGACCCTGGCACCAGGGAGGCAAACTACCATCCGGGCCTCCTGATTGCGTCCACAGAATCGCCTATCTAACCCCCTAACTATAGAGTCCCCTATTACTATTGCCATCCTCTTCTTTTCCCTACCCTTCTGAGCAACAGGGCCGGTCTCTGTGCTGGAGGCCTGGCCACTGTCGCTACCCCCAGGTAGGCTGTCCCCCCCGACAGTACTCATACAGGAGTACGTATTGCCAAGGTGTACAGCCACCGGGGTACTCTCTAATCCCTACCTCTGCCCATTGCCCCTCCTAACCGTGACCCACTTGTCTGCCTCCCGTAGTCTTGGAGTGACCACCTCTCTATAACTCCTCTCTATGACCTCCTCACTCTCCCTGACCAGACAGAGGTCATCGGGCTGCTGCTCCAGGTTGTTAATACGGTCCCTTAGGAGCCCCATCTCGATGCACCTGGCGCAGATGTGGACATCTGGAAGGCTATGAGACTCCATGACTTCCCACATCTGACATCCAGAACAGTAAACTGCCCTGGCCCTCATACTCCCCCCTTACCCAGGATATAATACAAAGTGCTGGAAGAAATCAGCAGGGATATGACTCCCAATCAGCTACTTCCTCTATTCCGAATCCACCAATCAGCTGCTTCCTCAAGCCCACTTATTTTGAAATTTGACGGAAAGTTACAGATTGGGTACTCCAACCGCTCCTAGGCCTCTGTGGAAGCCCCGTGCTCTGTTTTTAAACTCAACACCCAGGCGCTGCTTCAGATTACTGTAGAGCCACTTTTTGAACCTTGGCCCTCCAGTATCTCAATCTTCGTCCTGGCTTCTTCCATCTTCGTATCCAGTTTGAACTGTTCCTTTTCCCTCTTTAACTGTTCTTCCTGTGCTTCAATTGCATGCTTTCTTGTCAAGGCGGCAGCTCGTAGCGTAAGAGCAGCCACATTCGCTTTAACTTCTATACGAGCAGAGGCTCTTGAAATTGAACTGGTTCCTGAACTAGACTTATGTCTCGATGTTTGTATCCTCTGATCAGCTATCCATTTCTCCACATCGCCAATGATGCCATTAAGATATTCAATCGCCTTTTGAAACCACTGATTACGCTCTTCGCCTTCCTCATCAGACTGTTTAAAAGCTGTATAAAGTTAGCTTTCCAGCTTTCAAAGTATTATAAAAGCTGTTCTACTCACGATTTTGTGAAGTTTTCCTCCCTTAGATAAGTCGCAAAAAATCTCGAAGCCAATCGCTAGCTGAGATCTATTTTCTTCAGTTCCTCTTCCGAGGAACCAGTCTTCAGTTCCTCTTCTGGAACTAATTTTTATGGCCTAATCTCTCTCCAGAGATCCAGCCCAACCTTCTCTCCTCTTCTTTGGGACTAATTCTACCACCTCCTGTCTGTAAGGTAGCTTTCAACTCGATGTAGTGGCAGATTATTATGTCGTTCAAGGAATTTTTCCCTTTAGCCACTGTGAGAAGACATGGAGTAAGGAGATAGCGTCGTTTACACATGGGAGCACTCCACGAGACATTCAAAGCCGTCGAAAGATAAATCTTCAAAAAGTCTCTTGATTAATAGTGTCTTTATTGTTAAAGTAAAACAGTGAAATATTCATCCAAACTTCTTCTTGTTTAATTTCATTTTAATCTTACATGTAGTCAAACTTCGACATGTAGCTCTGACCAATGTTAAAAAGCTCTGCATGGTCGAAAGATATGCCTCCCACCATCCCTCCTCCGAACTAACTAAAAAACTACAAGTTTCTGCCCAAGAATCCCAGCAGCAAACACACCTCTGATTACGTAATAAATCCCACCCACATACTTACAGGCAGATAAAATTTAAAGGCAAATGTCATAATTTAATTCATTAATGGAACGAGTCTTCCATAACATATCAGTTTTCTCTCTTTACAATACACCATAGAATTTGTGATTAAGATTTGCCTCACTGAGCAATTGAACCTTATTTTTTTCCTCTATGAGAAAGAACTGCAGATGCTGGATAAAATCGAAGGTAGACACAAAATGCTGGAGTAGGTCAGTGGGTGAGGCAGCATCTATGGAGAGAAGGAATGGGTAACGTCTCCAGTCGAGACCCTTCTTCAGACTGATGTTGGGGGGGGGGGTAAAAAGATAGAAACTGAGCGGAGATAATAGGACTTGTAGGAGAACTGGAAAGGGTGAGGGGAAGGAGGGAGAAATTAGAGAAGTCAATGTTCATACCGCTGGGGTGTAAACTACCCAAGCGAAATATGAGGTGCTATTCCTCCAATTTGCACTGGGCCTCACTCTGACAATGGAGGAGGCCCAGGACAGAAAGGTCAGATTGGGAATGGGAGGGAGAGTTGAAGTGCTGAGCAACCGGGAGATCAGGTTGGTTAAGACGGACTGAGCGGAGGTGTTCAGCGAAACGATCGCCGAGCCTGTGCTTGGTTTTTACCTTATGTTTTCTCTTATTTTGCCCTTCGGGTGGCGCCTTCCATGTGGGCACGATGAAATCACTGATTGGAGACCCTAATTAAGTTGCAGAAGGAGAATCTGACTGAAACAGAGCTGGGTCATTGGGCTTGACGCACGGAGCCGCTCAATCCATCTGGAGGCCATCCGTAACTTCTGGTATATGTTATTAATGCATGAACTACGGCTGCGGATCACCACACATAAACGGATCGGCGACTGCAACGTCATGGTCTTTACCGAAACATGGCTCAACGACAACATCCCGGACAACGCCATCGAGCTGGATGGGCGCACTGTCTTCAGGGCCGACAGAACAGTGGAGGACTCCGGTAAGACCAAGGGCGGCGGACTGTGCATTTATGTGAACAACTCATGGTGTACGGACGTTGTTAGGATTGGTAGTCACTGCTCTGCTGACCTGGAATACCCGATGATAAAGTGCAGGCCCTTCTATCTGCCCAGAGAATTTACATCGATTGTTATCACTGCAGTCTATGTACCCCCGGACGCTAATGCCAGGCTAGCAATGGAAGAGCTGCACGCTGCTATCAGCAAACAACTAACTGCACACCCAGAGGGGGCTTTTATTGTTGCGGGTGATTTTAACCACTCCAACCTTAAAACTGTACTCCCCAGGTTCCATCAACATGTCTCCTGTCCAACCAGTGTAACGGGTATAGCTTGGACCCAATAGCAGCACAGAATCAGGCAGGTATAGTTGGTAACAAACTTTATTACGATACTGTAACACAGAGTAGTAACACAGGAATGGGTACACCGTACTTACACAGAGGCTCAGGGTTGAGTGAGGGGCAGGCAGGAGACGTAGTCGGGGTAGCGGAAGGTCCGGTAACCAGGAGATCCAACACATGATGCAAACAAACCAGCGAGGGACAGACGAAAGGAGAGTCGAAGCCAGGCAGGAAGTCGGGAAATCGCTGGAGAGTCTTGCATGAATGCTGAGAACAATCTGGCACTGTGTGCCCGGTGAGGAGAGTCTATATACCGGGTTAATAGGTGATCAGAGACAACTGAGTGCAACAGGTGAGGAGAGTTGGGCAGATGAGAGGGGAGTGGCAGGCAGGCAGGTGAGGAGAGGGAGGGACCGGTGGAAAAGTACTGGGAGGTGAAGTGGATGAGAATGAGGAGATGGCAGACTGTGACAGAACCCCCCCCTCAAGGGACGGCTCCTGACGTCCCAAAACAAAAAAAGAAAAAACAATAAATAAAATAAACACAATCCCACGCAGAGTCGGGTGGGAGGAGGGGGACTGGAGGAGGGCTAATATTCGTCCGAGACATCCATGTCCGCATCCTCTTCCATAGCATCAGAGGAAAGCTCCGTCTCGTCATCACTGGGCGCCTCAGACGGAAGACGGGACAGAGTCTCATGGGCGGTGACCCCTCTAGGAGTGGCGGACTTGGACGGTTGGTCGGGATGACGCTGGTGAAACTCCCTGATGAGGGAGGCGTCCAGGATGTGTCGAGCAGGAACCCAGGACCTCTCCTCTGGACCGTAACCCTCCCAATCGACCAGGTATTGGAGACCCCTCCCGCGACGGCGGGAGCGCAGGAGGCGGTGCACCGTAAAGGCGGGCCCTCCGTCGATGAGACGAGGAGGTGGAGGAGGAGGGACTGCGGGGACCAGGGGGCTCTCCCGGACTGGCTTTACTCTGGACACGTGGAACGTAGGATGGACCCGCATGGAATGAGGCAACTTGAGCCTCACAGCCGCTGGGTTGATGACCTTCTGGATCTCAAAGGGACCGATGAACTTGGGTGCCAACTTCTTGGACTCCACCCTCAAGGGAAGGTCCCGGGTCGACAGCCACACCTTCTGGCCCGCGAGGTAGGTGGGGGCCTGGGTGCGGTGATGGTTGGCAGCCGTGACGTAATGGTCCACTGAGCGGAGAAGAGCCGCCCTGGCTTGGGTCCACGTCCTGCGGCAGCGACGAATGAAGGCCTGGACGGACGGGCAGGAAACCTCTTTCTCCAGCGCCGGGAACAGTGGAGGCTGGAACCCGTAGGCACACTGGAAAGGGGAGAGCCCAGTGGCCGAGCTTGTCAAGGTGTTGTGGGCGTACTCCACCCACAACAACTGCTGGGACCAGGAGGAGGGATGCTTGGACACCATACACCGCAGCGCCGTCTCCATCTCCTGATTCTTCCTTTCAGTTTGGCCGTTGGACTGGGGATGAAATCCGGACGTCAGACTCACGGTGGCTCCCACAAGCGTGCAGAACTCCCTCCAGAAGACAGAGGCAAACTGGGATCCCCGGTCGGAGACCACATCGACGGGGAGACCATGGAGCCTGAAGACGTGGAGTAACATGAGTTTGGCCGTCTCCTTGGCTGACGGAACCATGGGCAGGGGTACGAAGTGAGCTAAATCTATCGACCACGGTCAGGATGGTGGTGTGACCACTGGATGGGGGCAGGCCGGTAACGAAGTCCAGGGAGATGTGGGACCATGGTCGATGGGGTACAGGCAGTGAAGCAGATGACCCGCAGGAGCTTGGTGTGAGACCTTGTGCTGGTTGCAAACGGGACAGGCGTTGACAAACTCCCGAGTGTCCCCCTCCAGCGATGCCCAGCAGAACCTCCGTAGCACCATCTCCTTGGTCCGCTGAATGCCGGGATGACAGGCGAGTCGAGAGCTGTGGGCCCACTGAAGGACGTCGGACCGCAGGGCAGAAACCACAAACAGGCGATCAGGAGGGCATGCGCTGGGTCCCGGCTGGTTCTCCAAGGGCGCCTTGACCCTCTTCTCCACTTCCCAGGTGAGGGAGGCAACCCTGTGCGAGGACGGGAGGATGGTGTTAGGGCCAGAGGCAGGCTCCTCCTTCGCCAAGAACTGTCGAGAGAGGGCATCGGGCTTCACGTTGCGGGACCCAGGTCGGTAGGAGAGGTAGAAGTTGAAGCGGGTGAGGAAGAGAGACCAGCGGGCCTGACGAGAGTTGAGCCTCTTGGCTGACTGGAGGTATTTAAGGTTCTTGTGGTCAGTCCAAACCAAGAAAGGCTGCTCGGTTCCCTCCAGCCAGTGACGCCATTCCTCCAACACCAACTTAACCGCCAACAGTTCTCGGTTGCCAATGTCATAATTCCTCTCAGCAGGGGTCAGGCGTCGGGAGAAGAAGGCGCATGGATGGAGCTTCTGGTCCCCGGCAGCTCGCTGGGACAGAACAGCTCCCACCCCCACGTCGGAGGCGTCCACCTCCACCACGAACTGTTTCTCTGAGTCCGGAACTTGGAGGATGGGGGCCGATGTAAACCGTGTCTTGAGTGTCTGAAAAGCTTCGTCGGCCGCGGCAGACCACCGGAACGCAACCTTGGAGTAGGTGAGTGCCGTGAGGGGTGCGGCCACAGTACTGTAGCCACGGATGAACCGTCGGTAAAAATTGGCGAAACCCAGGAACCTCTGGAGCTGCTTGCGGGAGTCAGGAACAGGCCAGGTGGAGACAGCAGAGACCTTGGCAGGGTCCATCTTGATGTTCCCTTGGCCAACGATGTATCCTAGGAAGGAGACTGACGGGGAGTGAAACTCGCACTTCTCAGCTTTAACGAAGAGCGAGTTCTCCAGGAGCCGATGTAGAACTGCCTGGACGTGGTGTACGTGTTCCTCCTTGGTCCGTGAAAAGATGAGGATGTCATCAATATAGACGAACGCGTACTTGTTCAACATGTCTCTGAGAACGTCATTGACCAAAGCCTGGAAGACGGCCGGGACGTTGGTGAGGCCAAAGGGCATCACCAGGTATTCATAATGTCCCGTGGGAGTGTTGAAGGCGGTCTTCCACTCATCTCCCTCTTTGATGCGGACCAAGTGGTAGGCGTTGCATAAATCCAACTTCGAAAAGATGGTGGCCCCCTCCAGGAGCTCGAAAGCAGAGGAGATGAGTGGGAGAGGGTAGCGATTCTTCACCGTGATGCCGTTGAGCCCCCGGTAATCTATGCAGGGACGCAGAGATTTGTCCTTCTTCTCCACGAAGAAGAACCCAGCCCCAGCAGGAGACGAGGAGGGACGGATGAGACCAGCAGCCAAGGAGTCGTTTATGTATTTCTCCATGGCGCCTCAGGGGCGGCCAGGGAGTAAAGGCGACCCCTAGGAGGAGCGGAACCCGGCAGAAGGTCTATGGCGCAGTCATAGGGCCGATGAGGAGGAAGGGAGGTGGCCCTAGACTTGCTAAAAACCTCCCCAAAGTCATGGTACTCAGCTGGGACCCCCGTCAGATCTGGAGCAGAACTGGAGCAGGTGGCCGGTTGAGGAGCTAAGGCTTGCTTCAGGCACACTTGGTGGCAGGAAGGGCTCCAACCCAAGATGACCCACGTCCTCCAGTCGATGTTGGGGTTGTGTCGCCGAAGCCAGGGGTAACCCAGGATGAGGGGAAGACGGGGAGACTGCAGGATGTGGAACTGGATGGTCTCATGGTGATTACCAGACAGGAGCATGCGCACTGGGACCGTCTGGTGAGAAACAGTCCCCAGGAGATGGCCGTCGAGGGCGTTGGCGGGAACAGGTTCAGGCAGGGGAACACAACTGATGCCAAGCTGGCGGGCTAGGTCCTTGTCAATAAGATTAATGTCACAACCAGAGTCTATGAAGGTGGCGAGGGTGTGAGAACCATCAGACAACAGCAGACGGGCATGACAAAGAGGGCGTCGGGCAGAGGAAAGTTCAGAGGTTCGACTCACCAGTAATTCCTCCGCTACTGGTGAGTCTGGCCTTTTACTGGACACTTGGAGATGTAATGACCCGCCAGGCCACAGTAGAGACAGAGGTTCTCCCAACGCCGACGTTCCCGTTCCTCGGGGGCGAGACTGGTGCGACCTACCTGCATGGGTTCGGGTTGCCTCGACGGTTGCCCCGACGAGGGTAGTCCAGTCTCCGGAGGAAAACGAGCTTGGGTGGATAGCTGGCAGTCCACCTGTCCCTGTCGCCTCTCCTGACGTCTCACCAGGATGCGTCGGTCCAGACGGGTCGTTAGCTCGATAAGCCCATCCAGAGAAGAAGGAAGGTCATGGGACACCAACTCATCCTTGATATAGTCATTCAAGCCCAGCAAGAAAGCGTCACACTGGGCCGGGGCGTTCCAATCACTCTGATGGGCCCTGGTGCGAAAGTCGATGGCGAAGTCAGCGACGCTCTGGTTCCCCTGGCTCAACCCAAGCAGACCTCCCGCAGCGTCCGGACCCATCGAAACCTCACCGAACACCTTGCGAAGCTCCGCGGCGAAGGCCTGGAAAGAGGAGCAAGCTGGCGTGCGTCGCTCCCATTCAGCTGTTCCCCACAGCCGAGCTCTGCCAGTCAGGTGATTAATGGTAAACGCCACTCTCGCCGTTTCCTGGACGAAGGTGTAGGGCGAAGAGAATGGAACAGTTCGTGATGAATGGGTTGCAGCCCTCCAGGTCTCCAGCGTAGCGCTCCGGGGTTCCCACCCGGGGCTCAGGTGATGGTCCTGGCGGACCTGGAACTGGTGCGAAACATGGGGTGTAGCCTGGGCGAGGGTGGTCGTCAGCTGTTGGACCTGGGTGGCTAGTGCAACCAATGCTTGCTCCTGGTTTGACACAGCCTGTCGAACCTCGGAGTTGGAGGCAGTGAGCATAGCTTCGTGCTGCAGGAGCGTGTGCTCAATCCTCTCGAAGCGGTTTGACGGAGACATTGTGTGCGCTGAGTCCATTGTTGGCCAGATTGTACTGTAACGGGTATAGCTTGGACCCAATAGCAGCACAGAATCAGGCAGGTATAGTTGGTAACAAACTTTATTACGATACTGTAACACAGAGTAGTAACACAGGAATGGGTACACCGTGCTCACACAGAGGCTCAGGATTGAGCGAGGGTTCCGAAGAGGGGCAGGCAGGAAACGTAGTCGGGGTAGCGGACGGTCCGGTAACCAGGAGATCCAACACACGATGCAAACAAACCAGCGAGGGACAGACGAAAGGAGAGTCGAAGCCAGGCAGGCAGTCGGGACATCGTTGGAGGGTCTTGCATGAATGCTGAGAACAATCTGGCACTGTGTGCCCGGTGAGGAGAGTCTATATACCGGGTTAATAGGTGATCAGAGACAACTGAGTGCAACAGGTGAGGAGAGTTGGGCTGATGATAGGGGAGTGGCAGGCAGGCAGGTGAGGAGAGGGAGGGACCGGTGGAAAAGTACTGGGAGGTGAAGTGGATGAGAATGAGAAGAGGGCAGACTATGACAACCAGAGGAGACAATATTCTGGATTTAGTATACACTAATATTACTGAAGCCTACAAAGCCCTCCCCCTCCCCCACCTGGGTCAGTCTGACCACCTCTCTCTGTTCCTGCTCCCCAAATACACACCTCTCATCAGACGTGTGAAACCAACCATGAGGACAGTGAAGGTTTGGCCTGAGGGGGCTGTCTCTGCACTACAGGAACAGTTTCAGCAAACAGACTGGAGTGCACGTTAACACATACACCTCCTCCGTTTTGGACTATATAAAATTCTGCACCGACAACGTCACTACCCATAAACAAATAAAGACCTTCCCTAATCAGAAGCCGTGGATGAGCAGAGAGGTCAGACTCTTGCTGAAGGCTCGCGATGCCGCTTTTAGATCTGGTGACACTGAGGGATACAGCTCATCCAGGGTCAACGTGAAAATGGGAATCAGGAGCGCTAAACTCAAACACAAACGGCAGATTGAGGAGCATTTTCAAAACAACTCCGACCCCAGATGCATATGGCAAGGCATCAAGTCCATTGCCGGCTACCATAAAGTTAACACCCCCCCCCCCCCCCCCCCCCCCAGACAACGCCTCCCTTCCTGACGAGCTAAACTACTTCTATGCTCGTTTTGACCGGGACAACAAAACACCAGCCATCAAAGCTACCCCACCCCCGAACGAACAACCCCTCAGTCTCTCCACCTCTGCTGTACAAGGCGCACTGAGCAAGGTGAATGAACACAAAGCCGCCAGCCCCGATGGCATCCCCGAGCGTGTGCTCAGGGCATGCGCTGGACAACTATCCCTGGTCTTCACCGACATTTTCAATCTGTCACTGGCCCAGGGTGTCGTCCCTACTTGCCTCAAGACCTCAACCATTGTGCCAGTGCCCAGTCAGCTTCAGGGAGTCTCAACGACTTCCGCCCAGTGGCACTCACCCCTGTCATCGCAAAGTGCTTTGAGCGGCTGATCTTGGCTCACCTCAAAGCCAGCCTCCCCCCCTACACTGGACCTCCATCAGTTTGCCTACCGGACCAACAGATCTACAGAGGACGCCATATCTGTGGCCCTACACTCTGCCCTGACCCACCTGGACAGCAACTCCTACATCAGGTTGTTGTTCATCGACTTCAGCTCCGCCTTTAACACTGTCATCCCCGCCAGCTTGATCACCAAACTCAGCGGACTTGGCATCTCCACCTTCCCTTTGCAATTGGACACTGGATTTCCACACCAACAGACCACAGTCTGTTAGGATCAACAACCTCACCTCCTCCACTCTAACACTGAACACCGGCGTGCCACAGGGCTGTGTGCTCAGCCCTCTCCTCTACTCCCTCTTCACCCATGACTGCGTCCCTAAGTATGGCTCCAACGCCATCATAAAATTTGCCGATGACACCACGGTGGTAGGACTGATCAGCGACAACAACGAATCAGCCTAGAGGGAGGAGGTCCAGAACCTGGCAGCCTGGTGTGCCAACAATAACCTCGTCCTCAACTCCAAGAAGACGAAGGAAATCATTGTTGACTTCAGGAAGACCAGAGGTGGCAGACATACCCCCATCCACATAAACGGGACTGAGGTGGAGCGCGTCTCCAACTACAAATTTCTCGGGGTACACATCTCAGAGGATCTGTCCTGGTCCCTCAATACCACCAAATTGATCAAAAAGGCGCAGCAGCGCCTATACTTTCTCAGGAGGCTCAAGAAAGCTCACCTGTCCCCCCAAATATTGTCCAACTTCTACCGCTGTACCATCGAAAGCATCCTGACCACCTGCTTCACGGTATGGTACAGCAGTTGCACCGCAGCTGACAGGAAGGCACTGCAACGGGTGGTGAAAACCGCTCAGCACATCATCGGTGCCCCGCTCCCTGCCATGGATGCCCTCCACCGAAAACGGTGTCTGAGACGGGTCGGGAAAATCATCAAGGACCCCTCTCACCCTAACCATGGACTGTTTGCCCTCCTCCCATCAGGATGGCGGTACAGGAGCCTCAGGTCTCGCACAAGCAGGCTGAGGAACAGCTTTTTCAACAACACCATTACACTGCTGAACTCAGAGTCCCGTCGCTAGCTATCTTTAGACTCTCCCATTTGTATACAGTTATTTGCCTATGTACCAGTTTTAATTCATCCACAATCCACACATTGTTAACCAGTATTTTTTTTTTAAATTGTATGCTTATTTTGTATTTTAATTTTTACTACTACTATCTTGCATTATGACTATGACCAGACGCTAAACTGCATTTCGTTGTACCTATACTCGTATTTGTGAAATGACAATAAAGTTGAATTGAATTGAAAAAGAAACGCGTACTTTCCTACCTGTTAAAAACCGCCAAAATGTTGAATTTTTGCGCTGTAAAAAATTGTGGAAGTCTTCAACCAGTCTTCCCCAACTTCAGAATTCCAAAGGTGAAGCGAAATGAAGGTAAAGAGAAGCGAGAACTGAAGGGACAACAACAGCTAAAATGCTTGGCGAACATTGGCTGTGCAGATATCGGACTTAAAAGTATTGGGAATTATCGCGTTTGCTCACTGCATTTCATCAACAGTAAAAAGTCTCAGAAGTGATACATCTAGCTTGTAAATATTGCTTCAGAGGCGTTTTCGTTTTGTATGTAAAAACCCACTTGAGAACCATGGGCGATTTTAAAATTTTACAGCCAGATTTATCACTTCTGAAACTTTTTAGTTGCCAAAGTAATCAAGAAAAAACGCAAATAATGCCTTAGTTGATGAAATGCAGTGAGCAAACGGCCAATTTGGCTGTTGTTGTCCCTTCAGCTCTCGCTTCTATCTACCGTCATTTCTCCTCACTTTTGAAATTCTGAAGTAGGCTAAATGTCTCTCACGCTTATCCCGATTTTCATAATTATTTACAGCGCAAAAATTGACAATTTCGGCGGGTTTTAACGGACCCGCTACGCTGGAAACAATGGTAAGCGCCTACCTGCGGTTCATCGCGTGTACTCCATTTGGCGTAGCGTAGTAACAGTACGGGTCATGGGTCGTGACCCGACTGCCGTGAAACCTCCCTATAATCCAATGAGTCTATAGTCTCAAGAGTTCGTCAAAAAAGTTCAGCTGCAGGCTTATAACGCGTGCATGCAATCAAATACAAAACTGAATTTTCTGAGTAAATATGGGTCATGGAACCTAGCGTGAATTTTTATTCACAGGAGGGGAAATAAAATTTCTCAAAAGTGTATCACGTCTGTACCAGTTACAGATAAATGAGGATGTTCCAGATAAATATGATCAGCGCTCACCTCTCTCCGACATTTCTTAGGATATTTACTTATGTCCTGTTATTAATTTGTTTGTTTTAATAAACGAGTTCCGAAACGCTCTATAGCAATCAAGTGCATTGGAACAATTAGAAAGACAGAGGTTGGCTGATTAATGTGATCCGACGTGGGGGAACAAAACTAATTACAAAATAAAAACCACAGGTCAGCCACTGCCTTGACCCGAGCCAATCATACATCCCCCTTGTCTGCAACTTCCACACTACTAGAGGCAGGGGACGCAGGTGGTCTACCCAACTATTGCTGTTGTGTTTTACTCAACAACGCTATATTTTCCCAGGGATGGTGTAAGAAAAGCTACGCTTCCATACATTGTAAATTCTCAGGCATGGACAGGTGCAGAAAACACCTCCGCCTTGTCTGGGAAACATCTTATTTTCAAACCGTTTGGAATGCAATGCTGCTAATTTGGCTACTACTCCATTTTACCGGAAAATGTACGTTCAACCCTGACACTACACCCACTTGAATGTCTTGTTACTAAAATAACATTTACTATATAATTGATAATTGTATGCGTATTTGTTGTGTAATTACGTTAATATACCTGTACAGCTACATGCCATGAATTATATTGTTCCATTCCAGGTGCATATGACAAATAAACACACTTACATCTTGAAATGTAGGTGCCTGTGAGAGGGCTCCACAAGTTGACCCGAATTGCAATCTAATAAACATACGGATTGCTGCTTGCAGTCTTTGGAGTGGGAAATGTAGTGCAATACGGTTCAATAGGGAGTGTTTTGTTTCGAAAGAAAGAAACTCTAATTCATTTTTAGTAATTCTTTTTCAGATATGAAATGCAGACTCAATTTTAGGGAGTGTATGAAGGAAGAAACTCGTGTAATTGCAGATAAGCCTTAAAATCCTTAAATAAAGGGGTTTTAAGATGCATTTTGATCCTTGCTTTTATTAAGACCTCCAGTTTAAATTCCATTTGCAATATTTAGGAGGACCAAGAAACTAAGAAAGACCATCAAACGCACAACAGATTTTAAAACGACAATTTGGTCACGTGTTACATTACTGTTGATTGAAGCTTCCAGGATGCAATGTAGCCGTTGTATTGTCAGCGTATAACGAATATATCATTAGCTCTTGAAAAACGATTTAAAGGCATAAGAAAATAGACCGGTGGGACGACCGTACATGGAGCCAAAGCTTATAGAGGCAAGGAGCATCTTAGTCGGATTGGATTTTAGTTAGACTGAAGGGCCTGTTTCCGGGTTTGCTCTTCCTCGTCCGCCTCCGCCACATATAAACGGCTGCTGGCGCTCGTAGCTCCACTAGTTTCGGCCGCTCCTGGAGATTGGCACCGAGAGCAAGAAGTGGAAAGAACAGGTTTCGGGCTACTCCGGCATGGCTGAGAATCAAAAGCTGGAATTTCCCGGCGACTCTGGCGGACGGGGAGGTGGGGGCGCAGATGGAGGAGGCGGTGGAAGTGACACCATCCCGCCTCAGGCGCGCCCAGCGCCGGATAAGGGAGCAGCGGTGAAGAAGAAGGGGCGGCCGCGGAAGCAACAACAGGTTCAGCCCAAGCGAGTGAAGCTGCCCAAGAAGGCGCCGGTCGGCCCTACCGTCACCGAGCGCGTCCTGTCGGTGGCGGCGTCCAGCATGGAGCGACGCGGCATCTCGCTGGTCGCCCTGAAGAAAGCGCTGTCAGCCATGGGCTACGACGTGAGCCACAACAACAGCCGCGTCAACCGGACGGTGCGGCAGCTGGTGCAGAGGGGCTCGCTGGTGCGGACCAGCGGCACCGGCGCCTCCGGCTCCTTCAGGTTTAACCGGACAGCGGCGCCCAAGCGGGAGAAGGCGGGAGTGGCCCGCAGGATGGTGGCGTCCAAACGGGAGAAGAAAGTGGCGGCTGCGCTCCGCAAGCCCACCACCGCCCCTTCCAAGAGGTCGGCGACCAGGAGGACCAAACACCAAAGCAGGACCGCCGACCGACCCTTCAAGCGCCGCCCAAGGACGGTCGGTCGTCCCCACGCCAAGGCCCGGTCCCGCCTCCAGCCCAGGGGAGACGGACCCCGGGCAACGCGGGTCTACCGCAAGCACCAGTCGGTCAGAAGCAGGAAGGCGGCCCGCGGACGAATCCAACGCAAGGTGGTGCGTCCCCGCAAAATCCGGACCCAGGGGCTGGTAGAAGGAACCATTCTCGCCTGTTGATGTTGCCTCGAAGGGGTTAGAACTTATAAAAGGCTCTTTTCAGAGCCACTAAATGATCAAGATAACAGCAAAACCGTTCCACGGGAACATAAAACACCGTTCAACGGGAACATAAAACAACTGACAGTATCACAAGCCAAAAAAATGCTTATCGGAAGAAAATTGATATATTGATCTGGATTCATTTTCTCAGAATTATTGCACAGTAGCTGGTGAAACGCTAGGCATTTTAGATGTACTGTGCTTTGTAAGTCATTTCCTAAAATATTTTACAGAATTATCTTATATTTGGGAACATGGGTGTTTGTATGAATTTTGATGTATTTTGAAAATCACAAGTATGCGATCCAAAATAGCTAATTTATCAACAATTCGACGCCAACAAAGTTCTTAAAAGATCAGTTTGGCGGTTTAATGGCAGCTTTTGATGAAGTCGCTAATTGGAGCTGGTATACGTGGTGAACGTTTGTGTCCCTCCCGAGACGGCGTGTTTCGCGGGCAGCAGGGCGGCACTTTGGAACTCCCGGAAAGAGATGGTCTGGCGGCGGGTCTAATGCACCAGAGGGGAAGACTCCGAGGCGATGCGCTAAAATATGTTGGCGAACGAGTGGATGACACTCGTGGCCACTATGATCTTTGCTCGTAGCCTTGGAAGACTTGATGAAGGTGGACCTGTTTCAACACCTTGTAGATGCTAGGACTCTCCTTACTGCTCTTCCTGTGTTTCTTGTCTCCTTTTCTGCTCATGTTCATGGCAGTTTCTTCAAGCCCTTCTTTGAAATGGTGCCTTTGGAACACTCTAGTGAGGCACTTGTGGAAACAGCAAAGCGATAGGCATTTCAAAGCGTTCAAGCCTACCTAACTCAAAATGAGTAGGAAACTCCAGATGTTGGTTTAAACCGAAGATAGACACAAAAAGCTGGAATAACTCAGCGGGACAGGCAGCATCTATGGAGCGAAGGAATTGGTGACATTTCTGTCTGAAGAAAGGTCTCGACCTGAAACGTCACCCATTCTTTCTCTGCAGAGATGCTGCCTGTCCCGCTGAGTTACTCCAGCTTTTTGTGTTCTAACTCAAAATGAAATCCGCATGAAATATCATGTAATTGCCATCCCCGTCGCCTCTCTGGTCAAGGCAGCGGTATGCAAATGAAGGATGGGTAATCGTTGATTCCAATTGGTTAATCCATGTTCCGTTGCACCAATCACGGCAGGCACAGGTTTATTTTTTGCAACTGGAAGAAGTACGTGGGCGGGAAGAAACATGTCATTTCAGTTTGAAGAAGGGTTTCGGCCCGAAACGTTGCCTATTTCCTTCGCTCCATAGATGCTGCTGCACCCGCTGAGTTTCTCCAGCATTTAATATCCACCTTAATATAAAAACTTTGTCTACCGCGACAACCGCATTCAAATACATTGATTTGAGTTGCAAAGCTAAAATAAATCTGGTGAGTATCGAGGTATTGAAATTCAACTCTCCGTGAACGGAAAAGGAATGGCTGTGAGGAAAATCGATGCCAAAACAAAGACTTCTGCTACCACAACAAAATTATTTTTCAAATAAATCACGGTAGACATATTTTGCCTGGTGTCGCTGGCAAAATTGCCATTTGCCTACGATATTATTTATGCTACCGAGTTCGTTACATATTGGATTTAGGTTTAGATTTATTTTAATTATTGTCGTTTTCAGCGAAATATTTTTTTACATTTCATCCAGACAAATTAGACAATACTATAGATTAATACAGTCAAGCCAAACTCCAGTACAACATGTAGGTAATGTGGATCAGGCGCCTCTCCAAGAAGCCGAACACTCGGCTCGGACGTAGTCTGCGGCGGCACGGATCGCCGGAACAGCGGTGGAAAACATCAACAAATTCACCTCGGCAAGTCGATCCCTGCAAATCCAACACCAACCACTGTCAGGACAACGGGCCACTGTGGCCAAGTTATAACTCTACTTTTAAAAATAAAATTGGACTTGAATCATATCATATGGTGCTGGAAATGTGACGACACTGAGTTCTGTCTCAGTATCATCTACTATTCCTATATTTTTGTACTATAGCATGATTATGCTTATGTAGAGTAAGATTTCGACTGAACAGTATGCAAAAAAGGAATGTCACTGTACATGTGACAATAAAGTACCATGAACCCATTGAACGGAGTGCACGATATTGCAGAGCATCATTTCCAGAGACAAAATCAAATATCCACAATGGGGTATATAGAAACATAGAAAATAGGTGCAGGAGTAGGCCATTCGGCCCTTCGAGCCTGCACCGCCATTCAATATGATCATGGCTGATCATTCAACTCAGTATCCTGTACCTGCCTTATCTCCATACCCCCGATCCCTTTAGCCACAAGGGCCACATCTACCTCCCTCTTAAATATAGCCAACGAACTGGCCTCAACTACCTTCTGTGGCAGAGAATTCCAGAGATTCACCACTCTGTGTGAAAAATGTTTTTTCTCATCTCGGTCCTAAAAGATTTCCCCCTTTTCCTTCCCCCTTGTTCTGGACTTCCCCAACATCGGGAACAATCTTCCTGCATCTAGCCTGTCCAACCCCTTAAGAATTTTGTAAGTTTCTATAAGATCCCCCCTCAACCTTCTAAATTCTAGCGAGTACAAGCCAAGTCTATCCAGTCTTTCTTCATATGAAAGTGCTGACATCCCAGGAATCAGTCTGGTGAACATTCTCTGTACTCCCTCTATGGCAAGAATGTATTTCCTGAGATTAGGAGACCTAAACTGTATGCAATACTCCAGGTGTGGTCTCACCAAGACCCTGTACAACTGCAATAGAACATCCCTGCTCCTATACTCAAATCCTTTTGCTATGAATGCTAACATACCATTCGCTTTCTTCACTGCCTGCTGCACCTGCATTCCTACTTTCAATGACTGGTGTACCATGACACCCAGGTCTCGTTGCATCGCCCCTTTTCCTAATCGGCCACCATTCAGATAATAATCTACTTTCCTATTTTTGCCACCAAAGTGGATAACCACACATTTATCCACATTATACTGCATCTGCCATGCATTTGCCCACTCACCCAGCCTAGCCAAGTCACCTTGCAGCCTCCTTGCATCCTCCTCACAGCTAACACTGCCCTCCAGCTTTGTGTCATCCGCAAACTTGGAGATGTTGCATTCAATTCCCTCGACCCTATGTCATTGAACAGTTGCCAAGCTTATGGAGCAACTGGTCACAAGCCTAATAACCAGGGGAAGAAGCTGTTCCTGAGTGTGACGGTCTATGGTGACTCCTATGGTGTTCGGTGCAGGAAATTGTTTGCCATGGATAAATGGGGCTAGCTCAGTCAGGAAACATGGTCGGCATGGATTAATTGGGCCAAAGGTCCTGTATTGTTGCTGCTCAGCTCTGCGACTCTATGATTCTATAAATGATGATAGATCGCAGCAAAATTATAATTTGTGTTTTTGTTACATTTAATGACTGGTTGCAAAGTAACACAAAACCTCAATGTGCTGGAGTATTCACTGCAAATAAATGTCCTCACATTTATCTTCAATATACAAAAACTGACACTTGATTTTGGGTCATGTTCACAAGTTCTATGAGTTGAATTAGGGCATTCGGCCCATCAAGTCTACTCTGCCATTCAATCATGGCTGATCTATCTTTCCCTCTCAATACCATTCTCCTGCCTTTTCCCCATAATCCCTGACACCATTACTAATCAAGTATATTTCAATCTCTGTCTTATAAATATCCGTTGACGGCCTCCACAGCTGTCTGTGGCAATGATTTTCACAGATTCACCACCCTCTGATTAAAGAAATTCCTTCTCATCTTTCTACCCGTTCGTCAGTTTATTCTGAGGCTATGCCCTCTGATCCTAACCTCAGTGGAAACATCAGTGGAAACATCCGCTCTGCATTCACTCTATCCAGGCCTGTCACTATTTGGTAAATTTAAATGAGGGCCCCTTCATCCTTCTAAACTCCAGCGAGTAGACGACCAGTGCTTTTAAACGCTCATCATATGTTAACTCAATCATTCCTGGAATCAATCACCGGCAGATCCTTCCTCAGATATGGGGCCCAAAACTGCTCGCAATCCTCCAAATGCAGTCTGATCAGTGCCTTATGAAGCTTCAGTATTACTTCCCTGTTTTTATATTCTAGCCCTCTCAAAATAAATGTTAACATTGCATTTCCCTTCCTTCGTACCTATTCCACTTTTGAGAATCCTGCATGTATTTTCTCTGCTTCTATCAACAGAAACAAGGCTCACGATTCCTGTGCGCACTGTGATGCCAGTTTAAACTGCACACTGTGTTCAGTTCTGGGCACCATGGTGTAGGAAACATATTGTCAAGCTTGAAAGGGCTCAGAAAAGATTTACGAGGATGTTGGCAGGACTAGAGGGTCTGAGTAGACTGGGTCACTATTCCACAGAGTGCAGGAGGATGAGGGGTGATCTTATAGAGGTGTACAAAATCATGAGAGGAATAGATTGGACAGATGCGCAGAGTCTCTTGCCCAGAGCAGGGGAATTGATGACCATAGGTCATAGGTTCAAGATGAAGGGGAAAAGATTTAATGGGAATCTGAGGGGGAAATTTTTCATTTATTTCATTTGGGTGTATGGAACAAGCTGCCAGAGGAGGTAGTTGAAGCTGGGACGATCCCATCATTTTAGACAGGTATATGTATAGGATAGGTTTGGAGGGATATGGACCAAACGCAGGCAAGTGGTATGAGTGTAGCTGGGACATTGTTGTTGCTGTGTATCCACACTGTGTGACTATGACTATGCATATCTGCCTGCACATCATCTATATTCTTCAATTCCCTACTTGTTTATGTATTTGTCTCAATTCTCTTAAACTTTGCTACCATATTTGCATCCATTATTTCTACACCATGCTTGAGAGACGATTGTATGCATTTTGAACATAGTCATAGAGTCTTACAACCTGGAAGCAAACCATTCGGCCTAAACCTGCCCCGATTGACCAATATGTCCATACACTTGCCCCACCTGCCTGCATTTGGCCCATATCCTTCAAAACATATCCTTTTCAAGTACCTGTCTAAATATTTCTTAGATGGGATGTAATGTTAAAATTGTACAAGGCATTGGTGAGACCAAATCTGGAGTATGGTGTACAATTTTGGTCGCCCAACTATAGGAAGGATGTCAACAAAATAGAGAGAGTACAGAGGAGATTTACTAGAATGTTGCCTGGGTTTCAACAACTAAGTTACAGAGAAAGGTTGAATAAGCTAGGTCTTTATTCTCTGGAGCGCAGAAGGTTAAGGGGGGACATGATAGAGATCTTTAAAATGATGAGAGGGATAGACAGAGTTGATGTGGATCATCTTTTCCCTTTGAGAAAAGAGAAGATTCAAACAAGAGGACATGACTTCAGAATTAAGGGACAGAAGTTTAGGGGTAACATGAGGGGGAACTTCTTTACTCAGAGAGTGGTAACGGTGTGGAATGAGCTTCCAGTGGAAGTGGTGGAGGCAGGTTCGTTGGTATCATTTAAAAATAAATTGGATAGGCATATGGATGAGAAGGGAATGGAGGGTTATGGTATGAGTGCTGGCAGGTGGGACTAAGGGAAAAAAGTTGTTCGGCACGGACTTGTAGGGCCGAGATGGCCTGTTTCCGTGCTGTAATTGTTATATGGTTATAAGGTGCAATAGTCCCTGCCAACCCAGGGCAGCTTGATCCATATACCTACCATCCTTTGCGTGAAAAAGTTACCCCTCAGGTTCCTAATAAATCTTTCCCCCCTTCACCTTTGTGTATCTACGTGATCTATCCCTCTCATGATTTTACACATCTCTTAAAGATCACCCCTCATTCTCCTGCACAACAAGAAATAGAGTCATTGCCTATTCAACCTTTCCTTATAGCTCAGGCCCTCGAGTCCTGACAACATCCGCGTAAATCATCTCTGCACCCTTTCCAGCTTGACAACATCTTTCCTCTAACATGGTGCCCAAAATTGAACACAATACTCTAAATGCAGCCTCAACAAAGTCTCATACAACTACAACATGACCTCTCAACTTCTATACTCAATGCTATGACTGATGTAGGCCAATGTGCCAAAAGCCTTTTTGACAACCACATCTGCCTGTGACACCACTTCCAATGAACTATGTACCTTTACTCCTATGCTCCACAACACTCCCCAGAGCCTCATTCTGTTGGTTCTGCCCATGTTAGACTTCCCAAAACCTAACACCTCACATTTCTCTGTATTAAATCCCTTCAACCATTCCTTAGCCCAACTGCACAACCGATCAAGATCAACAACCATCTTCACTATCTACAATATCACCCACTTTTGTGTATTTTCAGCAAACTTGTCAGCCATGTACGTTCTCATCCAAATCCCTCAGAACCAGTGATGGAAATGGGATTTAGGAACTAGGGGTACTCTAAGGTCCGTGAGGCTGAGGTTGGGAGGTGGGGGGGGGGGCCATTTTTTAATCTGCGGCCATACCCATGTAAGAGTAGAAGAATGCATCAATTGTTTAGTATGTAATTATAATAGTTTATTGTGTATTATATGTCATAGCTTCTCTCTTTCCCTCTCTTTCCATCTCCCCCCCTCTCTCCCCCTCTCTCCACCTCTACCTCCCCTTCTCTCTCCACCTCTCTCCACCTCTTTCCCTCTCTCTCCCTCCCCTTCTCTCTCCCTCACCTGTCCACTAAGCGGAAGTCACAGAATGAGCGGGACATTTGGACTAAACAAAACACAGTCAGACTTAATAAAACATTTATTCCTTCCAAACACAATCAGACCCAATAAAGCATCTATTCCTTCCAAACACAGTTGGACTCAATAAAGCATTTATTCCTTCCAAACACAGTCGGACCTAATAAAGCATTTATTCCTTCCAAACACAGTCGAACCTAACAAAGCATTAATTCCTTCCAAGCACAGTCGGACCTAATAAAGCATTTATTCCTTCCAAACACTGTCAGACCTAATAAAGCATTTATTCCTTCTAAACACAGTCGGAGCTAATAAAGCATTTATTCCTTCCACACACAGTCGGACTTAATAAAATATTTATTTCTTCCAAACACAGTCGGACCTAATAAAGCATTTATTACTTCCAAACACAGTCAAACCTAACAAAGCATGTATTCCTTCCAAACACAGTCAGACCTAATAAACCTTTATTCCTTCCAAACACAGTCGGACCTAATAAAGCATTTATTCCTTCCAAACACTGTCAGACCTAATAAAGCATGCATTCCTTTGAAACACAGCCAGAGTTAATAGAGCATTTATTCCTTCCAAACACAGTCAGACCCAATAAAGCATTGCAGTTTCAAGCACAGGCAGGGCTGCAGGCTGAACAGCTCATGGCATTGTCATGAAGGGCAAACAAATCATTTATTGCAAGCACATAAAGGGTTAACAAATCATCATTCATTGCAAGCACATTGGAAGGAGAATGTTAAATCGGAAATGGCATTGATGCAGTTGAACAAAGGGGACTATGAAGGCATGAGAGGGGAGCTAGCCAAAGTAGGATGGAAAGGGATCCTAGCAGGAATGACAGTGGAACAGCAATGGCAGGAATTTCTGCTCATAATCCGGAAGACGCAAGATAATTTCATTCCAAAAAGGAAGAAATATTCAAAGGGGAGTAGGAGGCAACCGTGGCTGACAAGAGAAGTTAGGGATAGAATAAAGTTAGGGATAGAATAAAGATGTATAACACAGCAAAGAGTAGCCGGAAGCCAGAGGATTGGGTAACTTTCATAGGACAACAGAAGTAAACAAAATGGGCAATACGGGCTGAAAAGATGAAGTATGAAGGGTAGCTGGCCAGGAATATAAAGAAGGACAGTAAAAGCTTCTTTCGATATGTTAAGGGAAAAAGAGTAGCAAAGTTAAATGTGGGTCCCTTGAAGGCAGACACGGGAAAAATTATTATGGGCAACAACGAAATGGCAGAAGAGTTGAATAGGTACTTTGGATCCGTCTTCACTAAGGAAGACACAAACAATCTCCCAGATGTACTGGAGGACAGAGGATCTGAGGGGGTAGAGGAACTGAAATAAATTTTCATTAGGCGAGAAATAGTATTGGGTAGGCTAATGGGACTGAAGGATGATAAATCCCCTGGGCCTGATGGTCTGCACCTCAGGGTCCTCAGGGAGGTGGCTCTAGAAATAGTGGACGCTTTGGTGATCATTTTCCAATGTTCTATAGATTCAGGATCAGTTCCTGTGGATTGGAGGATAGCTAACGTTATCCCATTTTTCAAGAAAGGAGCGAGAGAAAACGGGGAATTACAGACCAGTTAGCCTGACCGGTGGTGGGAAAGATGCTGGAGTCAATTATTAAAGAGGTAATAATGGGACAATTGGATAGCAGTAAAAGGATTAGTCCAAGTCAACATGGATTTATGAAAGGGAAATCATGCTTGAATAATCTTCTGGGATAATTTTGAGGATGTGACAAGTAAAATGAATGAAGGGGTGCCAGTGGATGTAGTGTATCTACTTTCAGAAAGCATTTGATAAGGTCCCGCACGGGAGACTGGTGACTAAAATTAGAGCACATGGTATGGGGGTAGGGTGTTGACATGGATATAAAATTGGTTGGCAGACCGGAAGCAAAGAGTAGGAGTGAACGGGTCCTTTTCAGAATGGCAGGCAGTGGCGAGTGGAGTGCCGCAAGGCTCAGTGTTGGGGACGCAACTGTTTACCATATATATTAATGATTTGGAAGAGGGAATTAGGAGCAGCACTAGCAAGTTTGTGGATGACACAAAGCTGGGTGGCAGTATGAACTGTGCAGAGGATGTTAGGAGGTTGCAGTGTGACCTGGACAGTTGAGTGAGTGGGCAGGTGCGTGGCAGATTGGGGCAAAAACAAGGGGGCAGATTATTATCTCAATGGGGTTATGTTAGGTAAGGTTGAGGTGCAGCGAGACCTGGGCATCCTTGTACACCGGTCACTGAAAGTTGGCTTACAGGTACAGCAGGCAGTGAAGAAAGCTAATGGAATGTTGGCCTTCATAACAAGAGGATTTCAGTATAGGAGTAAAGAGGTTCTCCTGTAGTTGTATAGGGCTCTGGTGAGACCACATCTGGAGTATTGTGTACAGTTTTGGCCTCCTAATTTGAGGATGGACATCCTTGTGATTGAGGCAGTGCAGCGTAGGTTCACGAGATTGATCCGTGGGATGGCGGGACTATCATATGAGGAAAGATTGATAACACTAGGCTTGTATTCACTGGAGTTTAGAAGGATGAGGGGGTGATCTTATAGAGACATATAAAATTACTAGACTAAGTGGGACCCGTTGGGTCCCAGCATCACACGGGAGGACTTGTCACCAACACAATATTCCAACTCTCCACAAATTCGAATATTGCTCGCCAGTTGGTTGTTGCGAACCGAAGGTACTGGTTTCCAGAGAGCTATTATAGACATTGTGGGCCGAATGGATTCTTGTGCAGGCAGCCAACTGTTGCAAAGATTTTAAAAGCCAAGCCAAGGCAAACAATTGGGCAGCAAGCCGCCACCTGACAGCCAAAATTCATTTTGCGAACACAAACATTTTTTTTAAAAAGGCAAGGCAAAAAATTGGGCAGCAAGCAGCCACCTGACAACCAAAATTTATTTTGTGAACACAAACCTTTTAAAATAAAAGGCGAGGCAAACAATTGGGCAGCAACAGCCACCTGACAACCCAAATTCATTTTGTGAACACAAACTTTTTTTAACAAAAGGCGAGGCAAACAATTAGGCAGCAAGCAGTCACCTGACAACTAAAATTCATTTTGTGAATACAAACTTAAAAAAAAAAGGCGAGGCAAACAGTTGGGCAGCAAGCAGCCACCTGACAACCAAACTTCATTTTGTGAACACAAACTTTTTAAAATAAAAGGCGAGGCAAACAATTGGGAAGCAAGCAGCCACCTGACAACCAAAATTAATTTTGTGAACACAAACTTTTTTTTATAAAAAGGCGAGGCAAATAATTGGGCAGCAAACCGACACCTGACAACCAAAATTCATGTTGTGAACACAAACTTTTTAAAAAAAAAGGCGAGGTAAACAATTGGGCAGCAAGCAGCCACCTGACAACCAAAATTCATTTTGTGAACACAAACTTTAAGAAAAAAAGGCGAGGCAAACAATTGAGCAGCAAGCAGACACCTGACAACCAAAATTCATTTTGTGAACACAAACTTTAAAAAATAAAGGCGAGGCAAACAATTGGGCAGCAGCCACTTTACAGCTGCATCGATGGGACTCACCGTGCAGTAAACATGTGTTCAGTGTTATGTGCAGCTCAGAGAGCCGTGACCCTCTCGCCTCCTGGGTCTGGAAGAGCCTGAATGAGGCACGAAACTTCAGGGTTTTATAGTCCCTCCCCCTGCCGCCAGCAGGGGGATGCAGAGAGAATGGGTAATTTTATAAAAACATTGATATCTTTCTCATTTTTCACGATGGGAAAAATCCACTGGTCCCAGAAGGAGAAGGCGGCCTCTGAGCGAGGTGGCCAAAAATGACGGCCATAGGTGGCGGCGTTCTCTCGGAAATCGTGCCACAGTGGGCCAAAAGCGGTCAAGATCAGACTTTTAGTAATATAGATAAAAGGACTGGACAAGCTAGATGCAGGAAAAAATTTCCCAATGTTGGGCGAGTCCAGAACCAGGGGCCACAGTCTTAAAATAAATGGGAGGTCATTTAAGGCTGAGGTGAGAAAAAACTTTTTCACCCTGAGAGTTGTGATTTTATGGAATTCCCTGCCACAGAGGGCAGTGGAGGCCAAATCACTGGATGGATTTAAGAGAGAGTTAGATAGAGCTCTAGGGGCTAGTGGAGTCAAGGGATATGGGGAGAAGGCAGGCACAGGTTACCGATAGGGGACGATCAGCCATGATCACAATGAATTGCGGTGCTGGCGCGAAGGGACGAATGGCTTCCTCCTACACCTATTTTCTATGTTTCTATGTTCTATGGAACAAATCATTTATTGCAAACACATAAAGGGTTAACCAAATAAAGCACACAACCACATAAAGCACATAAAGGGCAGACTCACAGCTCAGTACTCACAGCAGAATAGCAGTCATGGTCTCTCCCTTGCGATCTTGCAGTGTCTGACTCACGTCCAGGCAGCATTACCTTCATCGCGGTGATTGACAGGTGAGAGGACCAATCAGCTGATCTCAAGGTTTTTTAAACACTCATGTCTTTTTTAATTTTTCATTGATGGGCTGGCTCATCGGAGGAGGACTATGAGTAAGATGGCCAAAATTCACAGCGATACAGGGTAGCATTTATTTTTAAATCAATATACAGCGCAGACAGGAAGTGGTCAAGATGAGACTTTTAATTATATAGATCTATCTCACTTTCTTTCTTTCTATCTCTCTCTCTCCTCCCTCTCCCATCTCCCCTCTCCCCTCCTCTCTCCTCTCTTTATCTATACATGACTAAAACCCTGATCTTGAGCACTTCCAGCTTGCATGGCTTTTCTATGCTCAACTGCACAAAAACTGCACAAAAACGGTTCACGCCAGCTAACTCAACGTTCTCCTGTGCTGTGAGTGCAACAAGTTTTGTTCCGATCGGTGGTATATTGTAAAAGTTATTAAGGTTTAAAAATCGTAAAAAATGCACATGCACAAATTGCTCTCAGTCGCCACCAGTCAGATTGGTCTCCTCTCCTGTCAGTCAGCACCATCCCCAGTTTGATTGGCCACGTCTGCTGTCTGGAGGTCGCCATGGTGAAGGAGTGGCACTGCCACCCGAGGAGCTGAGGCAGTGGCGGGAAGGGTAGTGCCGCAGGCCAAGACCGGAGACTGGGCCTGGGCCTGGGCCTGGGGCTGGGCTGGAACCAAGGACGAGCCTGGGTCTGGGGTCAGGGACAAGCCCGGAGATGAAGTCGTGGCCTGGACTGGAGCCCATACGGTGGCTGAACTGAGGGCTGGGGTCGTGCCTAAGCCAGGGGCCTGAGTCAAGGTGTACCAGCGCCTCGGGGGCTGCCCGAGATAATGTGAACTTGAAACATCATTTATTCCTTTTCTCCAGAGATGTTGTCTGACCCGTTCAGTTACCCCAGCTTTTTATGTCTATCTAATAATTCTGTGTTTCAATAAGGTCACTCTACATTTTTCTAAACTCCAAAGAATATAGATTCATTTTTCTGGAACCTCATGATGGGACAACCCTCTCATCCCAGGAATTATGCGATTGGATCATTTTCTTGCATTCTGTTACCAGCCAATCCCTTCTTAAATAAGGAGACCAGAACTGTGCCAGTACTCCAGGTGTAGTGTAGCCCCCCCCCTCGGTCATGACTGACCACGGGTGATGCATCCTAGTTGTTGGCTGTTTGCTCCAAACCTCGGCTAGAGCAGCGTCACTTGAGGCTGAAGAGACCAATGCGGGAGTGACAGTCTCTGTTGTAAAGGTCACATTTGTGTGTAGTCTCTGGTCTGTTGAAGTTTCTGCGCTCCTTTCTGCGTGCTACGCGTTCATCATTTCTCTTCACCTGTTTTGAGATGTTGGTTCGGGGCACCTCTCCACCTCATCCAGTCAGTTGCAAGGCTCTCCCTGGACTCCACATCGATGTCGAGTGCCTTCATATCTCTCTTGCAGATGTCCTTGTAACGTAGCTGGGGGTGGCCGATGGTTCTTCTCCCAGATGTCAGCTCTCCATAGAGGATGTCTTTTGGAATACGGCCATCCTCCATGCGGTGGACATGGCCCAGCCACCACAGTCTGCGCTGACTGAGTAGAGTGTACAAACTGGGTAGGCCAGCGTGAGGCAGGATCTCGGCGTTGGACACTCTGTCTTGCCAGATATGCCCAGGATACAGAGGATGATTCTAAGGTGAAAGGTGTTGAGTCTCCTCTCCTGTCCGGCATATGTAGTCCATGTCTCACTGCCATGCAGCAGCGTGCTGTTGACACAGGCGTTGTAGACTGCTATCTTTGTCTTCACATCAGCTTTGGGATGGTCCACACTCGAGTTGTGAGGCGAGTGAGAGTTGTAGCTGCCTTCCCGATCCTCTTATCAATCTCTGTGTCCAAGGAGAGGTTGTCGGTGATGGTGGAGCCGAGGTACGTGAACTGATGGACGGCATCGGGTTCGTAGTCGTCGATGGTAATGACAGGTGATGTGTCTATATCCTACCCCAGGATGTTCATCTTCTTCAGGCTGGTAGTCAGCCCAATGTCCTTGCAAGCCCGATAGAAGCGGTCCTTCAGTGACTGTAGTTCCTGCTGGGTGTGGGACACAACTGCTGCGTCATCGGCAAACAACATGTCTCCAATGAGAACTTCACGTACTTTTGTCTTTGCTCTCAGGCTGGTGAGGTTGAAGAGCCTGCCATCTGATCTAGTACGCAGGTAGATCCCCTCTGTTGCGGTGCCAAAGGCATGTTTCAGGAGCCGAGCAAAGAAAATCTCAAAGAGTGTGTGAGCGAGGACGCAGCCTTGTTTAACGCTATTGCAGATGTCAAAGGGCTCCGCGAAGCTGCCATTAAACTGCACTGTCCCCTTTGTGTTGATGTGGAAGGATTCTATCATGCTGTGTAGTTTTGGTAGGCAGCCGATCTTTGGCAGAGCTTTAAATAAGCCATCTCTGTTGACGAGGTTGAATGCCTTGGTGAGGTCAATGAAAGCAACATACAGGGGCATCCGCTATTCTCCTGGAGCTGGCGAAGGGAGAAGACCATGTCCACTGTTGACCTTCTAGCTCGGAAACCGCAATGTGACTCTGGGTAGACACGTTCTGCCAGCTTCTGCAGGCAGATCAAGATGACCCGAGCAAAGACCTTGGCAACGATGTTGAGGAGGGAGTTGCCTCTGCAGTTGTTGCAGTCGCTTCTCTCGCCCTTGTTCTTGCAGATGGTAATGATCGTGGCATCCCTCATGTCCTGCATTACAGCTCAATCTTGTCAGCACTGGCAGAGGACTTCATACAAAGAAAGCAGTAAGGTAGTCTTGCAATGCTTGATCAGGTCAGAGGGAATTCCATTGCTGCCTGAGGCCAGGCTGTCAATGGCCTTGCTGGGCTCTTCTACCGTTGGCTCTGCGCCTAACTCATCCATGGTTTCAACAATTGTGGAAGAAATTAACAGCAGAAAATTATAGGAAAACACGGAGACTTCAAGATTTTCTTCAAGAGATTTTATTGCATGATATCATGGAGAGATGGTGGCACTTAACTGCTCACCAGTTCTCTGACGTTGCAGTAGATTTAGCTGATGATGCAGTAAATAACTTTTGTTCGATACAACTGTACGAAAATATACCATCTACTACATGGGTACCAATTATTTAATTAGTCATAACATACTTTTTATTTATGTTAATCTAATTCAACAACAGATGGTTAATACAAGTCACATATAATATAAGGGCATCTTGACATTATTCTAACTCCTATTAAGCGGACCGTGCCACTGCCCCCTCTCCGAGCCAACCATAAGCCCCCATTTACTGCAACATTTCTATGCTACTAGGGTCAGCGGCGCGGGTGGTCCACTGTAACTTCCCACAGAGGAAAACAAGCTTCCTTATCTCTGTCCTCATTTTGTTATGTTTACATTCACCATTCAACACATTCCTAGACAAGAGGTAATGCGTCTAAATGTTATTTTGCTGATTCTCACGATCCTCTTCTGCACCTGGTCAACGAGAGATGCCAATTGTCACATCCACACACACTTTCGTTACCTTGTTCAATTCTGATCAAATTTAAGTAAGAAAGGACTTTAATATTTTCTTCCACACCAATGTTCTGTACAACCGTCACAACACTTCCCTCAGTATAAACTCTGCAGTAAAGGCCAATGTGTTTTTTCCCTCCATTCCCATTTGTTGCACCATCCCTGCCAACCTTTTGTGACTTGTCCACAAGGAAATCTCCATCCCTCTGTACTTCACTCATTTACAATTTATCTTATCCTAGATTACAATCTGCCTTTTGATTCATCTTAGTTACTTGCATGACCTCACACTTTTCCACATTAAACTCCATTTGGGAATGTGTGAGATCATGAAGTTTGATCGGATGAAACAAAAGACAGACAATTTCCTAAAAGGAGAGGAACTACAGATGAGGTTATTTCCCACACACACAGCCTCTCTGCACCCTGTGGATGAGTCCAAATGTCTCCATCACAACATGCCCTCCCACCTGTTTTGTGACAACAGCAGCCATGGATCCTTACACTCTGCACCCTCCTCAAGCTGATTAATGCGGGCAGTAAATAATGGAGGGCCCATAACTCATCCCTGGGCCCCTTCACCAGTTACATCCTTCCAGCCTGAAACACACATGTTCATCCTGTCTCTCTTCTGTGTGATAAGCAGTCTTCAGTCCATGGCCACACTCTTCCCTCAACACTGTGACCTCGTGCACCGACCTTTTGTGAGGTACCTTGTCAGCCACTGTGTGAAAAAATCCCCCTCTGATCCCCTTTAAACCTCATTCCCCTCAACACAAATCTGCACTCTTTTACACACCCCAGCAAGAGTAAAAGATTCTTAATATTTACCTGATTTATCCCCGATAATTGTTTATATCTCTGTCAGATCTATGGCAGTCCAACTGTAAATTTATTATTTATAATGTTGTTTTTAACTTTATAGTTTTTATAATGTTTTTAACTTTATAGTTCAACAGAAACTTTATTGTCACCTGTACCTCGACGCAGTGAAAGGCCTTGTTTGACATGGAATCCCATCAAATCATACTGTACACAAGCACAATCACACTGAAGTAAAGGAGTGCCACTATTGGCAGCACGTTCAAGGCACTCACCGCCCTCTGTATAAACAATAAAATTACCCTGTAGCCCAAGTCATCTGTGCTGACAAGGTTCCTACCAGTTAGTCCCAGTCCCCTTGCAACTCAAGTCCTCCAGTCCCAGTAACACCCTCATTTATTCTTTCCAAACTCTCCCCAGTTCAATCACATCTTTCCCAATTTGGTGACAGGAACTGTGCGCAATACTCATAGAACATAAAATCTTCATACATCACAGCAAAGAGATTGCAGAGCTGTAGATGTAGCCTCGTCCGTCATACTGACCAGACTGCTCACCATTGACTCCATCTACATTTCAGGCTGCTTAGGGAAAGGAGCCATCATCAACATAGATCAATCCCACACTGATCATTCCTTCTTCTTCCAGCTCCCATCAGGCAGAAGGTCCAGCAGCTTGAATCTCCATCAGATCAAGAAACAGCTTCGTCCTCTCTGTCATCAACCTTCTGAGCACTTTCTCTAAGCCAGGGTCATGGGGGGGGGGGGGGAACAAAAGAGGGCCCGGCGTGAGACACATTGTAACTTTGTCGCCGCCCTTCATGTAACCACTATTTACATACCTTGGGCCTGTCCCACTTTCACGACCTCTGCCGAGTTTGCCCTTGACTCAGACTCATAGCAGGTCGTGATGCTAGTCGTAGGTATTCGTGGCATCAAGTAGGTCAAGGCGTTTTTTCAACTTGATGAAAAATGTCCACGAGTAAACAAGGGTGTGAATTAGGTCGTGAAAGTGGGACAGGCCCTTTATATTCTGCACTCTGTATCTTGCCCTTTGCTCTTGAGTTTGACGTACTGAATTGAATACTTTATTGTCACATGTGGCAAGGCTCTTTCAAGAGAGCTAGATAGGGCTCTTAAAAATAGCAGAGTCAGGGGATATGGGGAGAAGGCAGGAACGGGGTACTGATTGGGGATGATCAGCCATGACCACATTGAAAGGCGGCGCTGGCTCGAAGGGCCAAATGGCCTACTCCTGCACCTATTGTCTATTGGCAAAGTGACATTCTTTGCTTGTATACCCATGGTATGCAAATAGTCGTCACATACGGCGCTAACAAAGTTACAAAGTATCCGCGCCAGGTCCCCTTTTGTTCCCCCACTCATGGCAAATCTCCCGCTACGTCATCGACCGCCACACCGTCAACCGTCAGTTGACCAGCGACGCCCCACCGCTGCCGAGAGGCATATACCGTACAGAAATACCATTCATGGATGGTATTTTCTGATCTGATTGGATAGCATACTCGGTATATGTGACAATAATAAATTGAAACGTGAGTTTCAGATTCCAACCACCCTCTGGGGGAACATCCTTTCACATCAGTCCAGTGGTGCATCTGGTGGAGCTGCTACATCACAGCACCAGAGACCCTGGTTCGATCCTCACCTCGGGTCCTGTTTGTAAATGGAATTTGCACGTTCTCCCTGTGACCGCGTGAGATTCCTCCAGGTGCCTCAGTTTCCTCCCACATCCCCAAAACATGCAGGTTTGTAGGTTAATTGGCCTGTGTAAATTATCCCCTTGTCAGCAGGGGACAACAGAACTAGTGTGAATGATAGTGGATGGGTGGCATGGACTCAGAGGGCACTAAGGGCTTGTTTCCATGCTGTATCACTAAACATATACTCCAAACCTCCAATGCCTACATTCAAACTGTCCTGCCATTTGATTTCAGCCACCGTTGCTTTGGGGATTTCTACTCTACCCAAAGCCTGTGTAATATTAAATCCCACTGCTCGGCACCCACCAGTAATCTCCGCTACAACGAGAAATCCCAGCCTGTCTCTCGCTTGTTGCTAATAAGTTGTGTCCCCATAACATCCTGGTGGATCTACTCTGCACCATCTGTCCTGTGGTGACCAGAACAGCACCCAGCGTGCCAGCTGCGGTCTGACCAAGGTTTTATAAACCTGTACCATGAAATGCTATTTGTTGCAGACTTCACCACAGGGGTTGCCTGCCCTGCAGCGCACAGCTCTCATGCTGTGGCCAACTCGCTGTTTACTGTTCTGTGTGAAAATATTGTCCCTCTGGTTCCTATTAAATCTTTCTCCTCTCACCTTAAACCTATGCCCTCTGGTTCTTGATTCACCTACTCTGGGTCAAAGACTCTGTGCGTGCATGCTATCTATTCCCTTGTTGTTCCTGTGCTGTACTGTTTTATGTATGAATGTTGTTATTGAACCTGTCTCAACTCCCTCCTCTGGCAGCTCCTTCCAAATATTTTTCAGATTATAAAGGAAGACCAGGTTCTCAGAATCGTGAGTTCAAACAGTTGCGGGTTTATTGAGCGCACACACATAGCAACAGCAATACAAATCAATGGCTTCACAAACAAATAATATTCAGTACACTCAGTATCCAGGCCTTTCAACCCTTGCAGTCTGAGCTGCCTCTCCGGCCTCTGCTTCCCTCCGCCCCCGTCCCTTGGTGGCAGCTCACGGGATGATCTCTCCTTCCTCACGGCACGGCTCCACATCAGTGTGTCACTGCGCTGGCGATGATTCCACAACAATCCCCACTGACTGAGGCCATGCCGCCCTTCCCCAGGAATGGTTGGCATCTGTGTGTGTGTAAGTGAGAGTTTGTGTTGTCAGGTGTGTGCGTAGAGTGTGTGTGCATGCGTTTGGTCAGGAGTGTTGTGTGAGAGTGTGTGCATGAGAGTGTGTGTGCGTGTGTATGGGGTCAGGAGTGTGCATGTGTGTGGTCAAGGAAATGGCAGAACATTTAAAAAACAAGGAATGGCAGAACAGTTAAACGTGTACTTTGGTTCTGTCTTCACAAATAAAGACACAAATAATCACCTGGAAATACTGGGGGATCTAGTGGAAAGGAGGAACTGAAGGGAATCCACATTAGTCAGAAAATCGTGTTAAGTAAACTGTTGCGAGTGATGGCAAATAAATCCCAGGTAATTATAGACCATTTAACCGTACATCAGTTGTGGGGAAGATGCTAGAGTCGATTATTAAAGATGTTATAGCAGCATATTTGGAAAGCAGTGATGGGATCGGTCAAAGTCAGCATGGATTTATGAAGGGGAAATCATGCTAGACTCATCTTTTGGAACTTTTTGAGGATGTAACAAGTAGAATGGATAAGGGAGAGCCAGTGGATTTGGTGTATCTGGACTTTCAAAAAGCCTTTGACAAGGTCCCACACAAGAGATTAGTATGAAAAATTAGAGCACATGGTATTGGGGGTAGGGTATTGTCATGGATAGAGACCTGGTTGGCAGACAGGAGGCAGAGTAGGAATTAACGGGCCCTTTTCAAAATGGCAGGAAGTGACTAGTGGGGTTCCGAAAGGCTCGGTGATGGGATCCTAGTTGTTTACAATATATTTAAACGATTTTGACGAGGTAATTAAATGTAACATGTCTAAGTTTGTGGATGACACAAAGCTGGGTGGCAGTGTGAGTTGCGAGGAGGATGCTATGAGGTAGCAGGGTGACTTGGATAAATTGGGAGTGTGAGCAGAAGCATGGCAGATGTAGTATAATGTGGATAAATGTGAAGTTATCCACTTTATGGCAAGAACAGGAATGCAGATTATTATCTGAATGGTGTCAGATTAGGAGAAGGGGGGGGGGGTGGTGCAACGAGACCTGGGTGTGCTTGTACATCAGTCACTGAAAGTAAGCACGCAGGTACAGCAGGCTGTGAAGAAAGTCAATGGCATGTTGTCCTTCATCGCGAAAGGATTTGAGTTTAGGAGCAAGGAGGTCCTACTGCAATTGTACAGGGCCCTGGAGAGACCACACCTGGAGTATTGTGTGCAATTTCGGTCTCCTAATTTTAGGAAGGACATTATTGCTATTGAGGGAGTGCAGTGTAGGTTCACCAGGTTCATTCCCGGGATGGCGGGACAGACGTATGATGAATGAATGGGTCGACTGGGCTTGTATTCGCTGGAATTTAAAAGGATGAGAGGAAATCTTACAGAAACATGTAAAATTATTTGAGGATTGGACAGGGTAGATGCAGGAAAAATGTTCCTGATGTTGGGAGAGTCCAGAACCAGGGGTCATAGTTTAAGAATAAGGGGTAGGCCATTTTGGACTGAGATGAGGAAATACATTTTCATCAAAAGAGATGTGAATCTGTGGAATTCTCTACAGGCAGCGGAGGCCATTTCACTGGATGTTTTCAAGAGAGAGTTAGATTTAGCTATTAGGGCTAATGGAATAGGGCTAACAGATATGGGGAGAAAGCAAGAACGCGGTACTGATTTTAGATGATCAGCCATGATCATAATGAATGTCGGTGCTGGCTTGAAGGACCAAATGGACTACTCCTGACCTATTTTCTATGTTTCTATTTTCTATGTGAGAGCGTGAGTGTGTATGTGCACAGGAGTGTGTGTGCTGGACCACTTTCTGTTTACAGGTATTAATGCCACCTGCTGGATGTTCAGGTTCCTACAGCTCTGAGTTACCTTTCCTGTTAGGCAGGAAGTTGTCATAAACCAGGAAGCCCAGCCCAGGGAGAGCACCGCATGGTGTAGACTGTAATTCCTGTGCGCAATTTACTGCCAGTCCACCGCACCAGTTTGTTAGACGCATTGTCTGTGAGTAATTATGTTTGTGTAACAGCATCTTTATACGTTATTGTGCAGGATTGCTATTATTAACACAGTTAAGAATGTTTCATGTGCCCTGGCTGTTTTCTTACATAACAGCACTGTATTTAGTGGTGGCATCATAGTTTATGTTTGTATACCAAGTGTATAACGTTACTAAATATGCAGTTTCCCTTTCTGCTTGTATGTTACAGTTTCACAGTTGAATACAGTAAAGAATCAACGACATCTCGTGTCTACGGGTCTTTATTGGATTAATTGTTTAACTTGCTAGATAGCTGGATAGGGACATTCAGCGTGTCCAGTATAGTGTGAGTGTGTGTGTGTGTGTGTGTGGTGTCAGGAGTGTGTGAGTGCGTGTGTGGGGGTCACGTGTGTGTGTGTCTGTGTGTGTGGGGTCACGTGTGTGTGTGTGTGTGTGTGTGTGTGTGTGTGTGTGTGTGTGTGGGGTCAGTAGTGTGTGTGCGTGTGTGTGTGTGTGCGTGGGGTCAGTAGTGTGTGTGTGTGTGTGGGGGTCACATATGTGTGTGTGTGTGTGGGGGTCACGTATGTGTGTGTGTGTGGGGCTCACGTGTGTGTGTGTGTGTGTGTGTGCATGGGGTCAGTAGTGTGTGTGCGTGGGGTCAGGAGTGCGTGTGCGTGCGTGCGCGTGTGTGTGCATGCGTGCATGCTCGTGTGTGTGTGTGCGTGTGTGTGCATGCGTGCGTGCTCGTGTGTGTGTGCGTGTGTGTGCGTATGCGTGTGGCATCGGTGCAGTGGTGAGTGTGCAGATGTGTGTGTGGCATCGGTGCATGTGTGGTGAGTGTGAAGATGTGTGTGTGTAAAAAACAAATCTTTAGTGGTGAGTTGAATCATTGAGGAGACTGAAGAAATTGGACACATCTCGAGTCACTTACACGATAGAAACATACTGTAGGCGTGCGGCACAGCCTGATTTGGGACTGGGGCCCAAGATGGCAATAAATTGCAGAGAGTTGTAGATGTGATGGACTTCCATCACACAGACCAGGCTCCCCACCAGTGTCTCCATCTACACTTCACGCTGCCTTGGAGATGGTGCAACATAACCAAAGACTTGTCCCACCTCGATCATTCCTCCTTCTCCATGTGCCTTTCTGGCAGAAGATACAGAAGCTTGAAAGCGCGCACCACCAGACTCAGAAACAGCTTCTTCCCCTCTATCAGGCTTCTGAACGGTTCTTCCATAAGCTAGGGTTCTGAACCATTCACCTCAACTTCATTGAGGACATTGGACTTTGTCTATGGAACTGGTGCGCTACAATGCTGAAACTACATTCTACACTCTGTCTCTTCTCCTTTGCTCTCTGTGTTGTACTTTTGTTTTAACTGATTATATTTATATATGGCATTATCTGATCTGTTTGGATAGCATGCAAAACAAAGCGTTTCACTGTACCTTGGTACACGCGAGGGACGGGGGCCACGAGAGGGAGGGGGGAGTGGGGGACGGGGCCATTAGGGGGGGAGTGAGGGACGGGGTCACGAGGCCAGGCTCCGTCAGCATTGACAGCTCTGTCCCTGTCAGTCATCCTGAGAATCCTCCTCCTCCTCCGTCACCAGCTCGATCTGGGGGTCCGGGTCATCGAACATCTCCCGCAGCTGCAGCCAGAGAGGGAGGGGGGGGAGGTCAATTATTGCAAGTGTGGGAGAGTCAGCAAAGGGGCGTGGTGGGGGAGGGGGAGAGGAGGAGAGAGAGGGGGGAGGAGGGGAGGGAAGAAGGGGTGAGAGTAGGGGAGGAAGGGAGAATTGGGAAAAGGGGAGAGGGGAGAACGGAGAGGAAGTGCGAGAAGAGAAGTGGGGGAGAGAGACAGGGATTTGGGAGGAGAGGGAACGAGAAGGGGAGAGGGGAGAAGGGGAGATAAGAGGGGGAAAACAATGGGGGGCGGAAAGCAGAGAGACGGGGAGAGGTCATGGGGTGGGGAGAATAGAGGGGGAAGGAGGGTGAGGAGGAGGGAGGTGGGGAGGGGGAAGGGGATGGAGAAGAGGATGGGGAGAGGGAATGAGAGTGTGTGTTCAAGGTAAAGAAGCTGCAGAAGGGAGAAAGGGGTGAGGAGGGGCTGGGTGGAGATGTGTAAAATAAGAGAAAGTGTGACGGAGAGAGGGGGATAGGAAGAGAGAAAGAAGAGATAGATAATGAAAAGTGCAGGAAATGAAACACAGAAACATAGATAATAGGTGCAGGAGTAGGCCATTCAGCCCTTCGAGCCAGCACCGCCATTCAATATGATCTTGGCTGTTCACCCAAAATCAATACCCCGTTCTGGCCTTTCCCCCATATCCTTTGATTCCCTTAGCCCTAAGAGCTAAATCTAACTCTCCTGAAAAAATCCAGTGAATTGGCCTCCACTGCCTTTTGTGGCAGATAATTTCACAGATTTACAACTCTCTGGGTGAAAAGGTTATTCCTCACCTCAGTCTTAAATAACTCCTTATTTTTAAACTGTGACCCCTAATTCTGGACACCCCAACATCGCGAACATTTTTCCTGCATCTACCCTGTCTAATCCTCTAAGAATTTTACATGTTCTATAAGATACCCTCTCATCCTAAATTCCAGCGAATACAAGCCCAGTCGAACCATTCTTTCATCATACGTCATTCCCGCCATCCCAGGAATTAACCTGGTGAACCTACACTGCATTCCCTCAATAGCAATAATGCTCTTCCTCAAATTAGAACAAAATTGCACACAATACTACAGGTGTGGTCTCACCAGGGCACTGTACAACTGCAGTAGGACCTCATTGCCCCTAAACTCAAATCCACTAGCAATGAAGGCCAAAATGCCATTGACTTTCATCACTGCCTGCTGTACCTGCAAGTTTACTTTCAGTGACCGATGTACAAGCACACCAAGGTCTTGTTGCACCTCCCCTTCTCCAATTCTGACACCATTCAGATAGTAATCTGCCTTCCTGTTCTTGCCACAAGGTGGATTCTCACATTTATCCACATTGTACTACATCTGCCATGCTTCTGCCCACTCACCCAATTTATCCAAGTCACCCTGTAGCTTCATAGCATCCTTCTTGCAGCTCACACTGCCACCCAGCTTTGTGTCATCCGCAAACTTAGATATGTTACATTTAATTCCCTCGTCAAAATCGTTGATATATATTGTAAAGAACTGGGGTCACAGCGCCGAGCCTTGCGGCACCCCACTAGTCACTGCCTGCCATTCTGATAAGGACCATGTGCTCTAATTTTGCACACTAATCTCTTGTGTGGGACCTTGTCAAAGGCTTTTTGAAAGTCCAGATACACCACATCCACTGGCTCTCCCTTATCCATTCTTCTTATTACATCCTCAAAAATTCCAAGAGATGAGTCTAGCATGATTTGCCCTTCATAAATCCATGCTGACTTTGACCGATCCCGTCACTGCTTTCGAAATGGGCTGCTATAATAGCTTTAATAATCAACTCAAGCATCTTTGCCACTACTGGTGTAAGGATAACAGATTTCTAATTCCCTGTTCTCTCTCTCCGTCCTTTCTTAAAAGGTGAGGCTTCATTGGCTACCCTCCAGTCCCTAGGAACTAATCCAGAGTTGAGAGAACGTTGGAAAATGATCACCAATGCATCCACGATTTCTAAGGCCACCTCCTTGCCCAAGGGAGAGCCAGTGGATGTGGTGTATCTGGACTTTAGTCTGAGATGCAGACCATCAGGCCCTGGGGATTTATCTGCCTTCAGTCCCAACAGTTTACCTAACACCATTTTCTGATTAATGTGGATTCCCTTCAGTTCCTCCCTCCCACTAGATCCTCGGTCCCCTAGTATTTCCGGGAGATTGTTTGTGTCTTCCTTTGTGAAGACAGAACCAAAGTACTCGTTTAACTGCTCTGCCATTTCCTTGTCCCCATTATAAATCCACCTGTCTCTGGCTGTAAGGGACCTACATTTGTCTGCACTAATCTTTTCCTTTTTACATATCTATAGAAACTTAGTCAGTTTTTATATTCCCCGCAGGTTTTCCTTCATGCTCTTTCCCCCTCTTAATTAACCCCTTTGTCCTCTGTTGAGTTCTAAATTTCTCCCAGTCCTCTGATTTGCCGCTTCTTCTGGCCAATATAGAAGCCTCTTCCATGACTTTAACAGTATCCTTGACTTCCCTCGTTAAGTCAAGTCAAGTCAAGTCACATTTATTTACATAGCACATTTAAAAACAACTCTTGTTGGCCAAAATGCTTTACATTTGTTATAAGAATAGTATAGACAAACAAACTACATACATTTATACATATACATATAACCCTCGCAGCCACGGTTGAGCCACCTTCCCAGTTTTATATTTTCGCCAGACAGGGATGAACAATTTCTGGAGTTCATCCATGCGGTCTTTAAATCTTCGCCATTGCATCTCCACTGTCAACCCTTTAAGTATAATCTGCCGGTCTATCCTAGCCAATTCCCCTCTCATACCTTCAAAGTCTCCTTTATTCAAGTTCAGGACCCTAGTCTGTGAATTAACCGTGTCACTCTCCATCCTAAAGCAGAATTCCACCATATTATGGTCATAGTGTCCCAAGGGGCCTTGTACAACAAGGTCGCTAACTAATCCTTCCTCATTACACAATACCCAGTCTAGGATGGCCTGCCCTCTAGTCGCTTCCTCTACATAATGGTTTCAAAACCCATCCCTTATACCCCAACCTATGAGATCCCCTCCCCCTCAATGAGGGTAGACAGTGAGAAGGAGATCAGTTTCCATGTGCCTCCCTCCCTCCGTTCCCCCTCTCCCTCCCTCCCTCCACCCGCACAGTCTCTGACCCTCAGTGAGGGCAGTGAGTGGGAGATCTGCACCCATGTCCACCCTTCCCCCTCTCTCCTCCCTTTACCATTTTCTCACCTTCGCACGGAGGGCTTCTTTCACTTCTTCCACAGTCATCTCTCCGTCCGATGTCACCTTTATCTCAATCATCTGGTAGTCTTCATCTGAATACACCAGCCCAACATCAATGAGGAGATCAGATTTAGGTTCAATGTGGCTCAGACAATGTCTTCCCCATTCCCTCTTCTCCATTCTAGGTCCCACTCCCCACATATCTAACCCCTTGCCCCAAACTTACCTCTGGGGGTCTTTTTATCTTTTCCTCATGGCAAAAAGACACAGACAAGTACAGAGGCACAATCTCTGTCTCTGACACTCCCTCCCGCTCTGACCCTCACACTCACTATCATGGGGGGGAGTGGGGGGGGGAGGCTGGAGGGGGAGAGAGAGAGAGAGAGAGAGAGAGAGAGAGAGAGAGAGAGAGAGAGAGAGAGAGAGAGAGAGAGAGAGAGAGAGATAGAGTAGAGCGAGATAGATCGTAGAGTGACTCGGCTCTAGCCTATAGGCTGTCGCATCTATCTCCTCTACCGTCTCTAGACGAGCCTCTAGAGTACGACAGAGAAGAGACAGAGACAGTACAGCCGAAAGACGAGACACATACAGACAGACAGACAGACAGACGACAGACAGAGAGAGACAGAGAGAGACAGAGAGAGACAGAAGAGACAGGAGAGAGAGAAGACAGAGAGAGAGAGAGACAGAGAGAGAGACGAGAGAGAGAGACAAGGAGAGATAGAGACAGAGAAGAGACAGATAGAGAGATAGAGAGAGAGAGAGAGAGAGACGAAGATAAGGAGAGATCAGTCGAGCTCTCTCTCTCTCCTCTCTCCTCTCTTCTCTCTCTCTCTATCTCTCTCTCTCCTCTCTCTCTTCCTTTAATCGCTTTTTTTCTTTTCCCTTCTCACTCATTCGTGATTCTCTCTTCGTATTTATTGCGGCTGCGAGATCGAGCGCCAGAGAGAGAGAGACAGAAACACAGAGGAAGAGACAGAGGGTGACACACAAAGTGACAGAGAGAGACACAGAGAGAGACAGAGAGAGAGAGACGGAGAGAGAGACACAGAGAGAGAGACACAGAGAGAGACAGAGAGAGACAGAGAGTGAGAGACCGAGAGAGAGATTATATATTGGCAGACTATCTCTCAACTGTTAGAGACATAAAGCAGAGACAGACCCTCACCAAATACAGGTTAAGTGACCACTATTTGGCAGTTGAAAAAGGAAGACAGAAGAGATTCTGGCAACCAAGAGAAAACAGAATATGCGGCCACTGTTTGACAGATGAGGTTGAAACAGAAGCGCACTTCCTCCTAAAATGCAAAATATTTGACAAAACAAGGAAAGCATACTTTGACAAACTCAGTGTGGCAACCCCTGACTTTAAAGAACTAGATGATACATCAAAACTAAGAATAATCCTTGGCGAAAGAAATACGGCACATCTTGGTGTACAATACGTAACAGCATGCCATAACCTGAGAGACGGTGAATGACCAACATGCACATATGTACGCACACACTAATCGACATTAACTAAGAAAGTTCACATAGATCCCAACCCAAAGTTCTGAGCCACCTCAGATGCTGAGGCCCAAGCTTTCATGATCTTTATCTATTTTCAGTGCCACCTGCCTAATATCTACATAATTGTATTTAATCGTCCATTGAACAGTGATGAAATGTACATGTCCCAGGCATAAATTGGGGAATCTAATAGCTAAGGGAAAAATTCTATCAATCAATTCTATCAATCAAATTCTATCAATCAAATAAAAATGGTATTAATAACGGGACAGGTTATAATCTGACATAGTCTCATATAGTCGGACACAGTTAAAATATTATGGGGTCAACTCATCTGAATGTGATTACTCCCAGTCAATTAACAAATGAAGGGCAGTCATGTTATAATGAAGGGAACACACCAATAACATTATGCACAGCAAGGAAACAACTGAATCATCAGATTCAATGATGCACACTCAGTGATAAGCATTAGTCAGGTCATCAGAGTGAACCACCCTGTCCTTGGTCCAATAGCATCAGCAGACTAATTACATTCTTCTTTCGTTTGATACCTCAGCAGAAAGGTAACATGATTTTGAGAAACGGAACTCACATTTGACCAACTTAATGCAGTTATTTAAAGCATCATGAGCTGTAGAACCAGGGCATATTGTACATTGTACTCAGGATTCGGAGACATTTTCTAAAGTGTGGACATAAAATATTACTATTGAAGGTAAAGGCCCAGTTGTAGTCGGTAACATATACAGGTGCACAACCTTTTATCCGAAGATCCAAATAACGAAAACCTCCGAATAGCGGCCATTTTTTCGGTCCTTGAAGAAAGGTCCTTGAAAACGTTCACCGAGGGCGGCCCGCAGAGGTGACAGCGGAACCTCCGGTCGGTCCTCGAAGAAAGGGGAACTAAATCCCCATTCATAAAAGAGAAGGTGAGGGTATATTGCGCGGGAGGGTTAATAATTGACAATATGCTGCTGCCTGCCCGCTGAGTTAAAAAGTTCCCACGGTAGACTCACGATACACAGTGTTTCGTGAGTCTTGCGTGGGAACTTTTTAACTCAGCGGGGCAGGCAGCAGCAGATTGTCGCTCCCTTCAGTTTCACCCCACCTACACCCCTCTGCTTCCCGGCCATGTGTGTGACCCCTTCCCTCCCCTCTCCAGCTCCCCGCCCATTGCACCGGCGCGGGGGCTTTGCACTGTCACCGGAGACGTCAGGACCAACGGGACACCGACCCCCAGGCCCACTGCAAGCACGGAGATCCCAGAGACCCACAGCCAGCAGCAGCCCAGCCCCGTTCCAACTCCAGAGGAAAACTGCAAACTGGCCGGAGACGTCAGGACCACCAGAAGCCGTTCCCCGAGCTGCGCCCCCTCATCGGGACACCGACCCCCAGGCCCACTGCAAGCACGGAGATCCCAGAGACCCACAGCCAACAGCAGCCCAGCCCAGCCCCGCTCCAACTACAGAGGAACCTGGGTTGCGGATGACGGGGCGCAGCTCGGGGCGTCGTAGGGGCCCATCGGGGAGCGGGTTCCTGTTTGTCTTGACGTCTCCGGCCACCTGCCATCCTCCGGGAACCGTACCGCCCTTGCAGGAGAGTGGGGTTGTTTGCAGTTGCAGAGTAAGGGGGCAAGGGCGGTACAGTTCCCAGTCTCAGCTCCAGTCCAGGGGGGTGGCCGGAGACGTCAGGAGCAACGGGACACCGACCCCCAGGCCCACTGCAAGCACGGAGATCCCAGAGACGCACAGCCAGCAGCAACTCCAGCCCAGCCCCGCTCCAACTCCAGAGGAACACGTAGGGGCAGAAGCTGATGGTGTGCAAGGTACGTCTTGTTCTTCGGGTGGCGGATGAGGGGGCGCAGCTCGGGCTGTGGGCAAACTGCCACTTGTCACCGTAGCGGCCCATTAGGGAGCGGATTCCTCTGGAGTTGGAGGGGGAGGGGGGTATTGTGCTGTTTGATCGCCCCCTGCTATCCCATGGACAGGGAGACACAGCGGCTTTTTAGACTGGTGGGCAATCACTTCCAAAGTTCTGCCCACACAGTCAGTACACCTCTCCTACACTGCATTTCATACAAACATTTATTCTGCAAGAAAAAACTACATTGAAGACACAAACTCGCGACCGAGTTTACTGCCGGGATCAAGGCGCAAACTCGCGACCTTGCGGATATGAGCCGAGCACTCTACCACTGAGCCAGCCATTAAAATCTACGCTAAAAAAATTCCATTCCGAAGACCGACAAATTCTGAATTACGAAAAGTGTCTGGTCCCAAGGCTTTCGGATAAAAGGTTGTGCACCTGTACTGTAGATAGAAACATGGCTGGCTACCAGGCGGCAGAGAACAAGCATAAATGGGTCTCTGAGCAGCAAGATATCATTGGGAGGTATGCGGGAGAGGTCAGTGCTCATACCACAGAGTACTGGTGCAATAATTGTGTGTAAAAGTAAGCTTGTGTTTGGGCAGCACGGTGGCACAGCGGTAGAGTTGCTGCCTTACAGCGCCAGAGACTCGATTCATTCCTGATTACAGTTGCTGTCTATTCTGAGTTTATATATTCTCCCCATGACCTACGTGAGTTTTCTCCCGAATCTCCAGTTTTCTCCCATACGCCAAAGACCTACAGGTTTGTAGGTTAATTGACTTGGTATAATAGTAAGATTAAACGAGAACTTACCAGTTTGAAGTTTGATCTTTATTTTATGAGGAGTTACGATGAGGGATTACGTGAAGAGCCCGCCAGCACGCGTGTGCGACATTCTTCAAAGCAGCAGTGCGGAATCACAGTAATAGTAATTGAAATAAACATAGTAAGATAAGAAGGCACGTAATCCCTTATCGTAACTGCTCATAAAATTAAGATCAAACTTCAAACTGTTAAGTTCTTATTTAATCTTACTATTTTACTTCGGAGTCACGTGAGTGACTACGTGAAGACTTTAAAGATCTGTGATTTCAAGCCGTGGAACAATCCATGCTTCACTCACTGCCAAAGTAATTCAAGGGAGGAAGTATGTTATCGTAGGTACACAAAATTGCTGGAGAAATTCAGCAGGGGGAAGCAGCATCTATGGAGCGAAGGAAATAGGCGACGTTTCGGGTCGAAACCCTTCTTCAGACTGATGGGGGGTGGGGGGGAGAAGGAAGGAAAAGGGGAGGAGGAGGAGCCCGAGGGCGGGCGGATGGGAGGGTGGGAGGAGACAGCTAGAGGGTTGAGGAAGGGGAGAAGACAGCAAGGACTAGCAAAATTGGGAGAATTCAATGTTAATGCCATCCGGACGCAAGGTCCCCAGACGGAATATGAGGTGCTGTTCCTCCAATTTCCACTGTTGCTCACTCTGGCAATGGAGGAGACCCAGGACAGAGAGGTCGGATTGGGAATGGGAGGGGGAGTTGAAGTGCTGAGCCACCGGGAGGTCAGGTTGGTTATTGAGGACTGAGCGGAGGTGTTCGGCGAAACGATCGCCCAACCTCCGCTTAGTCTCCCCGATGTAAATCAGCTGACATCTAGATCAGCGGATGCAGTAGATGAGGTTGGAGGAGATACAGGTGAACCTTTGTCGCACCTGGAACGACTGCTTGGGTCCTTGAATGGAGTTGAGGGGGGAGGTGAAGGGACAGGTGTTGCATTTCTTGCGGTTGCAATGGAAAGTGCCCGGGGAGGGGGTGGTGCGGGAGGGAAGGGAAGAATTGACGAGGGAGTTGCGGAGGGAACGGTCTTTGCGGAAGGCAGACATGGGGGGAGATGGGAAGATGTGGCGAGTGGTGAGGTCACGTTGGAGGTGGCGGAAATGGCGGAGAAATGTAACGGAGGTAGAGGTCGGGGATGGGGCCCTGGTACGTCTCGAACAAGGATTGTTCAACGTACCAGGGCCCCATCCCCGACCTCTACCTCCGTTACATTGACGACTGCTTTGGGGCCACCTCCTGCGCCTACACACAACTGACTGACTTCATCCACTTCACCACCAACTTCCATCCGGCACTCCAATACACCTGGACCATTTCCGACACTTCCCTACCATTCCTTGACCTCACCATCTCCATCGCAGGGGACAGACTCCTGACCGACATACATTACAAACCCACTGACTCATATGGCTATCTGGACTACACGTCTTCCCACCCTGCCCCCTGTAAAGACTCCATCCCCTACTCCCAATTCCTCCGCATACGCCGCATCTGTTCCCAGGATGAGACATTCCATACCAGGGCATCGGAAATGTCCTCGTTCTTCAGGGAACGGGGATTCCCCTCCGCCACCATAGATGAAGCTCACACCAGGGTCTCATCCATACCCCGTAACACTGCTCTCTCTCCCCATCCCCGCACTCGCAACAAGGGCAGAGTCCCTCTGGTCCTCACCTTTCACCCCACCAGCCGGCAAATACAACACATAATCCTCCGCCATTTCCGCCACCTCCAACGTGACCCCACCACTCGCCACATCTTCCCATCTCCCCCCATGTCTGCCTTCCGCAAAGACCGCTCCCTCCGCAACTCCCTCGTCAATTCTTCCCTTCCCTCCCACACCACCCCCTCCCCGAGCACTTTCCGTTGCAACCGCAAGAAATGCAACACCTGTCCCTTCACCTCCCCCCTCGACTCCATTCAAGGACCCAAGCAGTCGTTCCAGGTGCGACAAAGGTTCACCTGTATCTCCTCCAACCTCATCTACTGCATCCGCTGCTCTAGATGTCAGCTGATTTACATCGGGGAGACTATGCGGAGGTTGGGCGATCGTTTCGCCGAACACCTCCGCTCAGTCCGCAATAACCAACCTGACCTCCCGGTGGCTCAGCACTTCAACTCCCCCTCCCATTCCCAATCCCATTCCCAATCTCTGTCCTGGGTCTCCTCCATTGCCAGAGTGAGCAACAGCGGAAATTGGAGGAACAGCACCTCATATTCCGTCTGGGGACCTTGCGTCCGGATGGCATTAACATTGAATTCTCCCAATTTTGCTAGTCCTTGCTGTCTCCTCCCCTTCCTCAACCCTCTAGCTGTCTCCTCCCACCCTCCCATCCACCCGCCCTCGGGCTCCTCCTCCTCCCCTTTTCCTTCCTTCTCCCCCCCACCCCCCATCAGTCTGAAGAAGGGTTTCGGCCCGAAACGTCGCCTATTTCCTTCACTCCATAGATGCTGCTGCACCCGCTGAGTTTCTCCAGCAATTTTGTGTACCTTCGATCTTCCAGCATCTGCAGTTCCTTCTTGAACACAAGTATGTTATTGTATTCAGCCATGTATCCAATTCAAACAATAACAATTTATTTTAACAAAATATTACTCCCTTGGGGCTAAATATATTACAGAATTCAAACTTGATTCTGCAACACCGCAGGTTTGGTTATTGGCTTATTATTTTAAAAAAATTGGAAGGTCTTTCTCTAGACCATCCTGCTGTTGCCAGGATATGGTCCATAGGCACTTCCTTGTCTCTTGCTGCCTGTGTTGCTGTAGCCCTTGTGGATAGAGATTTAAGATGTCAGTATCCACCCCAGCAGCTCCCAAACCTGTCTGAGCCATCTAGAGATGGTTTGTACTGATACCCGGCCATTAGGCTGTTTTTGGCTGCCCATAGTGACAATTTACTTCCTCTTAAAGTTTAGGTAGTCTTAAGGTATAGAAGGTGTGTCATTACACACACAGTCGGGTATCAGATGGGTATGCCTGGAATTCCAAATTTTGTCCTGATGTTCCTGGTCTATCTTGTTTAACAAGCTCTAATATGCGACGTTATCTTTTCTGGAGATGCCATCATTTTCCCAGTCTCAGTTTATGTAGAACTGGACCCTTAGATCTGAGACCAGAGCCATCAGCATACTGTTTTAAATGTCAGTTTTCCCCCAGGGACAGGGACATTGCTGGTGCCCCTAGCAAAGTTAGTACAACACTGACGTCCCAGATCTGGGAGTACCTCACTGTAGGAGGGTTGGTGTTGTAAATAATTCTCATAGGTTTGGCAACTAGAGGGTGAGATCCCATGGAGAGATGTCGTGGCGCCTGCCACCAGCAAGCTGACAGGGCACTCCTGCGCAATTATAGCGCTGCCGCTCTGTCCTTCATCTACATGAAGGCTGGATAGGAATTCCCAGGACGTTGGTGATTGTAGCTGTATTATACGCTACCCCAGTCCTTGTTGATTCTTGATAGGCCGCCGTGATCATGTTCATGGTCCTGTCCGCCAGCCCGGATCTTAGCATGGTGGACTATGGTTCAGAGACTATGTCAAGGATCACATGGCTGTGTAGGCCAATCAGGTAACTCCAAGACACCTGATGCTGAGACCATATGTATTTTGCATAGGATCCGACTGATGAGGCAGGAGAGGAAAAACATTGTAAACAATTTTACCCAAGTCAGTGAGAAACGTCCATTGCTGCTGCCCCAAGTATGGTTCCCAAGCGACATATGGTGGTAACTGGTGATTGGGTCTAGATGCAAATAGATCGATATCTGGTGTCCCTATCTTTTAGTAATATCAGCAAACCTTTTTGTGGTCCAACAGCCATTCGGTGCTGTCATAGAATTTACATGACCTGGTGTGTGCCACTGTATTGAGCTTACCTGGTAGGTAAAGCGGCCTTTTCACGGAGCGACTTGACGCAAGAGTTAACCGGAGTTTAACATCGTGGGAACCTCGTGCGATAACAGTACGGCATTCGTGGACCACCGTGGACCACCGTAGCGCTAACGGCAGGTAGTCGTGTAACTTGGTCACTCGGGAGAAAATTCAAGAAAGTTTGAATTTCTCCAAGATTGACTTGTACACTTGTAGTTGAATATTGCAACATTATATGAACGTAGTGGCCAGTGCGATATCCGTAATAACTCTTGCGGGTACCGTGGGAACTCCTGCGAACTGTGAACCCGGAAGCTGGACAGAGGGGACAGAAGGCGAGTAAAAATTATCTTCTGTGGACTTCCGGTTGGCGCCACGATGTGAGTGGAATCGCGCCATTACAGCTCCGCAAAAACTGAATTTAAAACGGGGGTAAAAGGGTCAAACAAACGCACTTACCACAGGAGATCGATTGCGAACGGCTCCGGCAGCGTTTAAAAGGTGCGTGACGTCATCAGGCGCGCGATTTTAAGAAGAAATTATGACCCAGCGCTCCCCTCCCCCCACCACTGGAAAAAAATCTACGAGAAAGGAAACTGGCCTCAGCTCGGGTGCAGCTGCTGCTTCTCAAGAAGATGTCTCACAGAGGAAAGCTGAAATGGAGGAACTCAAGACTACCATTCTAGGTGAGATAAAGAAGCAGAGGAAGGAGTATATGGAGGAGATAAAGAAGCAGAGGAAGGAGTACATGGAGGAGATAAAAAGTTTAAAAGCGGATATGCTGGTGTCTCACGAGAAAAATAAAGAAGATAAAGAAGACTTAATAAAACAAGTTATAACGACGGTAAAAAGTATGATGGATGAGTGGAAGGAAAAGGCTAATGCCGAGTTACAAACTCAAATTGAGGAGGTAAAGGATATAGCTGCTGGGATGGAAAGAAAGCTGGATGACAAGATAGATCCTACTATAATTTCGCTAGACCAACAAGGCGAAGCAATTAAAGAGCTAACTAAAATTGCTGAAGTGAATACTAAGGAGACCGAAAAACTCCGTGCCGAGAACAAACGCCTCTTAGAATTATTACGTAAAACAAACGAGAAATGTATTGATCTGGAGGGACGCCAACGCCGTAAAAATTTGCGTATAGTTGGTCTGAGCGAAGGTCGTGAGGGGAGTCAAGATCCTCGAAAATTTGTTGCAAAACTTTTAATGGATATTCTGAATTTGGATCATGAACCCCTGTTGAGCCGTGCACATAGGGCTCTAAGACGGGCCCCTGGGATAGGTTCATCGCCCAGACAAATGATTGTAAAAGTGGCCTTTGACCATGTCTTCGAAGAAATGATGAAGATAATAATAAAAAAGAGAAACCTGAAATACGAGGGAGACAACATCAGTATTTTTAGAGACTTCCCAGCAGAAGTGGCCAAGAAAAGATCACTATTTAAAGAAACAAAAGGTATCCTGAGGAATTTACAGAATACTAAGAATCTGAGATATGGCTTGATGTACCCAGCAATACTGAGAGTAACTTATGATGACAAGGAATATCGTTTCGTTAAGCATACTGAAGCATTGAAATTCGCCCGAGGCATACAGCAGAAGCCAGAAGATGAAGAGAGAGAAGATGCGGAGGAAGAACCCGAGGGAGAAGGAGAGGACTGAACTTTTATCATCGACCTGTGGTTATGAAATACTCACTTAGAAGGAAGTGGAATAATGGGCATTTAGTAGTAGTTCTGTATTAATTATTAGAAAATATTTAATTATTCCATGATAATAGTATTACATATTATAGTATTAAATACAATTGATATTAGTAATTAGCAAATAGTAATATGAATAATAGAAATAATTACTAAGTACTAAGTATATAAAGTTAGTACCCCACCCCAATATATATAGCATTTGAGATAGGAGCTGGTATAATTAACATCTTTTTTTTTAATTAAAAAAACGGAAGTCTTTAGATTAATGGCCACGTTAGTGTGGCTTTCACCTTCACATACTACACACTATACAAGTGTAGTTTCTTTTTTTTCTGAGCACCCTATTAACACCCTTTACTTTTTTTTTATTATTGATATTTCTTATTGTTTTTGTTTTTTATTGATCTTATATTATATATTATTTGAATGTAGATGTGAAGGATATTGTGTATTTAGTTTAAGAAGACATAGATGCGGATTAAGGTGGATAGAAATTCTCATTGGATTGATGTCCGGGTGCAACGGGGAGCTGGGGGAGTCAAGAAGGCTACTCCAAAAAAAGCCGCCCTAATAGTAAAATGCATGATATAAAGGTGAAGACTGGGGGTGATGGAGTAACCTTCTGCAGTTGGAATGTAAAAGGAATTAATGAACCAATTAAAAGGGGAAAGGTGTTAGCTCAGTTGAACAGATTGAAGACAGATGTCATTTTCCTTCAAGAGACTCATCTTAAAAAAGATGCTCAACATAGATTAACAGCTAAATGGATTTCTAAGGTGTATCATTCTACATTTATTCATAAATCTAGAGGAGTTGCAATAATTATTCGCAAAGGTATACCTTTCATACAAAGTTCTATTATAGAGGATAAAGAAGGCAGATATGTAATAATTACAGGGGAATTATATTCAAAAAAGGTAATTTTAATGAATATATATGCCCCTAATTTTGATAATCCATTATTTTTTAAGAAAATATTTAATAATATTCCTATATCCACTCAACACAATTTAATAATTGGAGGTGATTTAAATTGTACTTTAGATAACTATCTAGATAGATCATCTGCAAAAAGGAAAGCTGCCTCGAAATCAAGTAAATTCATAAATGCTTTTATCAATACATCTAATATTAAAGACATCTGGAGGTTAGATAATCCATCCGGACGAGAATATTCTTTTTTCTCGCCCGTACATGGAACCTATTCGAGGATAGATTATTTTTTAATAGATTCTAAATTACTTCCTTTTACGTATGATGCAAAATATCATAATATTATCATCTCGGATCATGCGCCATTAACATTTAAGATAAAATTAAAAGATATATCTAATAAAACTACTACCTGGAGATTTAACCCTCAGATATTAAAGGACAATGACTGTTGTAAATATGTGATGGATCAGATTAAATTATTTTTTGAAACTAATGATAATCCTGAAACTTCTCCATCACTATTTTGGGACACATTTAAGGCATTCATGCGTGGCGCAATAATATCCGCACAAGCACATCTCAATAAAGAAAATCGAAAAATAGAACAAAATTTAGAAAATGAGATAAAACGTCTAGATAATGAAAATATAAAACAGCCTTCCAAAGAGTTAAGTAATAAAATTGCATCAGTAAAATATAGATTAAATAAAATATATTCTAATCAAGTGATTAAACTTTTTCAACAAACTAAGCAAGTGTATTTTGAATTTGGAGATAAGCCACAAAAATTACTAGCACGACAGCTTAGAAAATTAGAAGATGAGAAGATGATACACGGAATTAGATCTGAGTATGGAAATATATTAATTACTCCAAAAGATATTAATGATAGATTTTTACAATATTATAAAAATCTTTATTCGTCAAAACTAACAGGACAAACAGATAGTATGGAAATATTTTTACAAGAATGTCAAATCAATAGCTTAGATCAGGAAGGTAGAGAATTGTTAAATGCTGAAATAACAGTAAAAGACATTATAGAATCAATTAGTTCGCTAAAGAACGGAAAAGCAGCGGGCCCAGATGGCCTGAGTGCAGAATTTTATAAAAAATTTCAAGATCTGATTTCCCCAAGATTACAAATAATGTATAGATATGCATATGACCAAGGAAAATTACCAGAATCTCTAAATGAATCCACAATTACACTCATCCCTAAAGTAGATAAGGATTTGGAAGATCCTGGATCATATAGAGCGATTGCCCTTTTAAATACAGACCAAAAAATATTAACTAAGGTCTTATCTAGGAGATTAAGTTTAGTGATCTCTAAATTAATACATTATGATCAAACAGGTTTTATCCCAAAACGTTACTCATCCCATAATCTCAGACGTTTGTTTAATATTATATATTCAAAAAGAATACGAGATACGGAACTAGCGGTTATATCACTAGATGCAGAAAAAGCGTTTGATCAGGTGGAATGGATGTATTTATTTAATATAATGGAAAAGTTTCAATTGGGGGATAGATTTTGTAAATGGGTAAGAATTTTATACTCGAATCCTATGGCAAGAATTTTGACTAACCAAATTTTATCAGCCAAATTCAAACTCTCTAGGGGATGCAGACAGGGATGTCCGTTATCACCCTTATTGTTCGCATTGGTGATAGAACCATTGGCGGAAAAAATTAGATCTGAACCTGAAATATATGGCTATAATACTGATACAACAATTAATAAAATTTCTTTATATGCAGATGATGTTTTGATTTATATTACAAAACCGGAAATTAGTATTCCCAACCTGCTAAACATTATAACTAAGTTTGGTGCATTTTCTGGGTATAGGATTAATTGGGATAAAAGCGAGATTATGCCAATAACAGGAATAAATCTAAATACATTACAACAATACCCATTAAAAGTAGTTACAGACAAACTTAAATATTTAGGGATTAACGTAACTAAAACTCATAACTCATTAATAAAATCCAACTATCCTCAACTATTAGATAAACTTAGAAAAAATATTTTATATTGGAAAACACTTCCTATATCCATGATTGGTAGAATAAGTGCCATAAAGATGGTATTTCTACCGCAGTTGTTATATTTGTTTCAGGCTATTCCTTTTTTTCTTCCGAAAACTTTTTTTAAAAAATTGATAATATTGTCAATAGTTTTATTTGGGATTATAAAAATCACAGAATAAATAAAAAACATCTATGCAAAGCTAAGATAAATGGAGGATTAGCACTTCCAAACTTTTTATATTATTTTTGGGCTGTTCAGATTAAGAATATGAATTTCTGGTGGGTAAATATGGATCATGAACCGACATGGTTAAATATAGAAAAGGAAGACTGTCTACCTTTCAATGTAGGTTCGATAATTTTTGCACCAACGGAAGTACAAAAAAAATATTATAAAGACAACCTAATAATATATAATAATAGACGTATTTGGAAACAAATAGTTAAGACTCTACATTTGGATAATCTCTCATTTAGATTACCAATTATGAATAATCCATCGTTTAAACCTGCTATATTAGATGGGGGGTTTAAACAATGGGATGATTTAGGAATTACAAGGATAGAACACCTTTATAGAAAAGGAAAATTTCTTTTATTCCAGGAGTTACAAGATATTTATGGATTGTCTCCACAACATTTGTTTAGGTATTTACAAATTAGAGATTATATTAAATCCAATACACAAGATTATAAAAATAAAGAAGCAGGATTGTTAGACGAACTGTTTAATTTATATCCAAATACAGAAAAATTAATAGCCTATATATATAACATCATTTTGGATAAGGAGAATCCAATAACGGAAATATATCGTCAAGCATGGGAAAATGAAATGGGATTGGCTATAACAAAAGAAAACTGGGAAGAAAGTCTACAACGAATACACCGGTGTTCATTAAACGCCAGACATATACTGATACAATTTAAAGTATTATATAGGTTACATTATTCGAAAACTAAATTAAATAGTATTTTTCCGAATCGCTCCGCTATTTGTGATAAGTGCAAGAAAGCAGAGGCAAATTTAATACATAGTTTCGTTACATGTCCTAAATTGAATTATTACTGGACAGAAATTTTTAAAGTTATTTCTGAAGTCATCAAAGTTAAATTGGACCCTAACCCAAAGCTAATAATATTTGGAATTCCGGATTTACATCTATCACTTACAGTAAATCAAAGAAATTTCTTTGATTACTGTTTGATAATTGGGAAAAAAATCATATTGAAATTTTGGAAGGGAACATTATCCCCCACAACCAAAATGTGGGCAACAGAGATGATGGAGACGTTACATCTGGAAAGAATTAGATTTGTCCTATTGGACAAGTATAATTCTTTTGAACAGATATGGTCTCCATATATACAGTATTTAGAGAAGTAGCTGTTCTTGGCAACACAGCTCGGCGTGCACCCTGCGGGATTTGGTGAGAATAATTCATTTTTATATTGGAATTAACATATATGTCTTTATTGATACTATCACTTGTAGTAGTGTTATTAATAATACATATTGTGGTTACTCAAATTTTTATTTATTTTTTTCGTTTCTCTTTTCTTTCTTATATATAATCAAATTATTATTTAATCACTCTCTTAATGATTTATAACTGTTCTATTCTTTCTCTATCATTATTTCTAAAAAAATAGTAGATAAGTATTACTAGTGTTTTACTTAATGCAAATTGAATTAATTTGATATAAAGTTGTTTGAAGCATTGTAATTGATTACCTTTAATAAAAAAATATATTAAAAAAAAAAAAAATTATCTTCTGTGGGATTGAATTTAAAAAATAAATAAAAATAAAGATTTGCATCCGCATATGGACATCAACTTATTCATGAGTTATGTTAATGAGATTCAAGAAAATAACTATAACCTTTAAAAGGGACTTTAAAAGGGACTTTACTGAAAGGTTACGCATTTTTATGGTCCGTGAGAAAATTTTCACATGTACTTCTTTGAGAGATACAGGTCGGAGTCCTCGGGTCCAGGGGTCCGGAACGCTACCAATCAATGTTGTACAGAGACCCGTGTAATGAGTGAACTGCACATGCTGGTTTAAACCGAAGACAGACACAAAAAGCTGGAGTAACTCAGCGAGTCAAGCAGCATCTCTGGAGAAAAAAACCTGATGTTTCGGGACGAGACACATCTTCAGACTCAATTCCGATTAGGCTGTCTGAAGAAGGGCTCCGATTCGAATCGTCACCTATTCGTCACCTATAATGTTGCAATATGAGTATAGAAGTTGGGATGTAATGTTAAAATTGTACAAGGCATTGGTGAGGCCAATTCTGGAGTATGGTGTACAATTTTGGTCGCCTAATTATAGGAAGGATGTCAACAAAATAGAGAGAGTACAGAGGGGATTTACTAGAATGTTGCCTGGGTTTCAGCAACTAAGTTACAGAGAAAGGTTGAACAAGTTAGGGCTTTATTCTTTGGAGCGCAGAAGGTTAAGGGGGGACTTGATAGAGGTTTTTAAAATGATGAGAGGGATAGACAGAGTTGACGTGGAAAAGCTTTTCCCACTGAGAGTAGGGAAGATTCAAACAAGGGGACATGACTTGAGAATTAAGGGACTGAAGTTTAGGGGTAACATGAGGGGGAACTTCTTTACTCAGAGAGTGGTAGCTGTGTGGAATGAGCTTCCAGTGAAGGTGGTGGAGGCAGGTTCGTTTTTTATCATTTAAAAATAAACTGGATAGTTATATGGATGGGAAAGGAATGGAGGGTTATGGTCTGAGCGCAGGTATATGGGACTAGGGGAGATTATGTGTTCGGCACGGACTAGAAGGGTCGAGATGGCCTGTTTCCGTGCTGTAATTGTTATATGGTTATATGGTTATTATTTTTCTCCAGAGATGCTGCCTGACCCGCTGACTTACTCCAGCTTTTTATGTTTTTCTTCCCAGATCTGACTTACCTGCTGAGTTACACCAACATTTTGTGTCCTTCTGTGCGTATTAACCAGCGTCTGCAGTTCCTTTAGACATTACCTAACTTCAGATTTTAGAGATATAGCGCGTGGGAACTCCTGCGAACGGTAAACCCGGAAGCTGGACAGAGGGGACAGAAGGTGAGTAAAAATATCGACAAGGGAACATGTGTCCTTCGAGGACGTCCCACCTAATTGTCATTGTTGGATAATCTTTTTAACAGGAACACTTGCAGAGATGGCTCCCAGAAAATCTCAAAGAAAGGGGGTAAAGCGTGTCAGAGATGTTTTTGCCATGTTGCGCTATTCAGTTTCTATATTGTTTCAGTTTCTATATCTATATTGTTGCTCTATTCAGTTTCCCAGGGGATCGGGACGGGACTGGAGTTGGGAGGGAAAGGTGGGGGAGTCGAGGGAGAGGAGGGGGAGACAGATGGGGGTGTCTTCATTTACTGGCGGCGGGTGTCTGTCACTGAAACAGGCAGGTGAGATTTCACATCCACCTTAGAAACATAGAACATAGAAATTAGGTGCAGGAGTAGGCCATTCGGCCCTTCGAGCCTGCACCGCCATTCAAATGATCATGGCTGATCATCCAACTCAGTATCCCGTACCTGCCTTCTCTCCATACCCTCTGATCCCCTTAGCCACAAGGGCCACATCTAACTCCCTCTTAAATATAGCCAATGAACTGGCCTCGACTACCCTCTGTGGCAGAGAGTTCCAGAGATTCACCACTCTCTGTGTGAAAAAAGTTCTTCTCATCTCGGTTTTAAAGGATTTCCCCCTTATCCTTAAGCTGTGACCCCTTGTCCTGGACTTCCCCAACATCGGGAGCAAACATCCTGCATCTAGCCTGTCCAAACCCTTAAGAATTTTATAAGTTTCTATAAGATCCCCTCTCAATCTCCTAAATTCTAGAGAGTATAAACCAAGTCTATCCAGTCTTTCTTCATAAGACAGTCCTGACATCCCAGGAATCAGTCTGGTGAACCTTCTCTGCACTCCCTCTATGGCAATAATGTCCTTCCTCAGATTTGGAGACCAAAACTGTACGCAATACTCCAGGTGTGGTCTCACCAAGATCCTGTACAACTGCAGTAGAACCTCCCTGCTCCTATACTCAAATCCTTTTGCTATGAAAGCTAACATACCATTCGCTTTCTTCACTGCCTGCTGCACCTGCATGCCCACTTTCAATGACTGGTGTACCATGACACCCAGGTCTCGCTGCATCTCCCCTTTTCCTAGTCGGCCACCATTTAGATAATAGTCTGCTTTCCTGTTTTTGCCACCAAAATGGATAACCTCACATTTATCCACATTATACTGCATCTGCCAAACATTTGCCCACTCACCCAGCCTATCCAAGTCACCTTGCAGTCTCCTAGCATCCTCCTCACAGCTAACACTGCCCCCCAGCTTAGTGTCATCCGCAAACTTGGAGATATTGCCTTCAATTCCCTCATCCAGATCATTAATATATATTGTAAATAGCTGGGGTCCCAGCACTGAGCCTTGCGGTACCCCACTAGTCACTGCCTGCCATTGTGAAAAGGACCCGTTTACTCCTACTCTTTGCTTCCTGTTTGCCAGCCAGTTCTCTATCCACATCAATACTGAACCCCCAATGCCGTGTGCTTTAAGTTTGTAAACTAATCTCTTATGTGGGACCTTGTCGAAAGCCTTCTGGAAGTCCAGATACACCACATCCACTGGTTCTCCCCTATCCACGCTACTAGTTACATCCTCGAAAAATTCTATAAGATTCGTCAGACATGATTTACCTTTTGTAAATCCATGCTGACTTTGTCCAATGATTTCACCACTTTCCAAATGTGCTGCTATCCCATCTTTAATAACTGACTCTAGCAGTTTCCCCACTACCGATGTTAGACTATCTGGTCTGTAATTCCCCGTTTTCTCTCTCCCTCCCTTCTTAAAAAGTGGGGTTACGTTTGCTACCCGCCAATCCTCAGGAACTACTCCAGAATCTAAAGAGTTTTGAAAGATTATTACTAATGCATCCACTATTTCTGGAGCTACTTCCTTAAGTACTCTGGGATGCAGCCTATCTGGCCCTGGGGATTTATCGGCCTTTAATCCATTTAATTTACCCAACACCACTTCCCGGCTAACCTGGATTTCACTCAATTCCTCCAACTCCTTTGACCCGCGGTCCCCTGCTATTTCCGGCAGATTATTTATGTCTTCCGTAGTGAAGACGGAACCAAAGTAGTTATTCAATTGGTCCGCCATATCCTTGTTCCCCATGATCAACTTACCCGTTTCTGACTGCAAGGGACCTACATTTGTTTTAACTAATCTCTTTCTTTTCACATATCTATAAATACTTTTGCAGTCAGTTTTTATGTTCCCTGCCAGTTTTCTTTCATAATCTATTTTTCCTTTCCTAATTAAGCCCTTTGTCCTCCTCTGCTGGTCTCTGAATTTCTCCCAGTCCTCCGGTATGCTGCTTTTTCTGGCTAATTTGTACGCATCATCCTTCGCTTTGATACTATCCCTGATTTCCCTTGTTATCCACGGTTGCACTACCTTCCCTGATTTATTCTTTTGCCAAACTGGGATGAACAATTTTTGTAGTTCATCCATGCAGTCTTTAAATGTCTTCCATTGCATATCCACCGTCAACCCTTTTAGAATTAATTGCCAGTCAATCTTGGCCAATTCACGTCTCATACCCTCAAAGTTACCTTTCTTTAAGTTCAGAACCATTGTTTCTGAATTAACAATGTCACTCTCCATCCTAATGAAGAACTCAACCATATTATGGTCACTCTTGCCCAAGGGGGCACGTACAACAAGACTGCTAACTAACCCTTCCTCATTACTCAATACCCAGTCTAAAATAGCCTGCTCTCTCGTTGGTTCCTCTACATGTTGATTTAGATTACTATCCCGCATACATTCCAAAAAATCCTCTTCCTCAGCACCCCTGCCAATTTGATTCACCCAATCTATATGTAGATTGAAGTCACCTATTATAACGGTTTTGCCTTTGTCGCACGCATTTCTAATTTCCTGTTTGATACCATCTCCAACTTCACTACTACTGTTAGGTGGCCTGTACACAACACCCACCAGCGTTTTCTGCCCCTTAGTGTTTCGCAACTCTACCCATACCGATTCCACATCCTGCAAACTAATGTCCTTCCTTTCCATTGCGTTAATCTCCTCTCTAATCAGCAACGCTACCCCACCTCCTTTTCCTTTCTCTCTATCCCTCCTGAATATTGAATATCCCTGGATGTTCAGCTCCCAGCCTTGGTCACCCTGGAGCCATGTCTCCGTGATCCCAACTATATCATAGTCATTAATAGCTATCTGCACATTCAACTCATCCACCTTATTACGAATGCTCCTTGCATTGAGACACAAAGCCTTCAGGCTTGTTTTTACAACACTCTTACCCCTTATACAATTTTGTTGAAAAGTGGCCCTTTTTGATTTTTGCCCTGGATTTTCCGGCCTGCCACTTTTACTTTTCACCTTGCTACCTATTGCTTCTACCCTCATTTTACATCCCTCTGTCTCTACGCTCACACATTTAAGAAACCCTTTCCCTTTAACTCCATCCTCCACTATCCCATTCGACACCCCACCCCCCTTATTCAGTTTAAAACCACCCGTGTAGCAGTGGCAAACCTGCCTGCCAGAATGCTGGTCCCACACCTGTTAAGATGCAATCCGTCCCTTTTGTACAGTTCCCCCTTACCCCAAAACAGATCCCAGTGATCTAAGAATGTAAATCCCTGCCCCGTGCACCAGTTCCTCAGCCACATGTTCAGGTCCCGTATCACCCTGTTCCTGCTCTCGCCAGCACGAGGAACTGGAAGCAAACCGGAGATAACAACCCTGGAGGTCCTGCTTTTCAGCATTTTTCCGAGCTCTCTAAAGTCACGCTGCAGAATATTCATCCCCTTCTTTCCGACATCGTTTGTGCCGACATGCACTACCACTTCCGGATGTTCACCTTCGCCCTTGAGGATTTTCTGCACTCTGTCCGTGACATCCTGGATCCTGGCACCAGGAAGGCAGCACACCATCCTCGCATCCCGTCTGTTGCCGCAGAAACCCCTGTCCGTACCTTGTGTGTGCCTCTCTCTCTCTCTCTCCCTCCCTCTTACACAGGCTGAGAGACTCTGCCTCTGTGAGTGTACGTCTCTTTCTCCCCCTCTCCCACACACAGTAAGACCGAGGTACTGTGCTCAGTCCATCTGTGTCTCCCACATACACAGTAAAATATGTCTCCAAATGAGCCAATTCAACCAAGGGAGGATATATATAGTGTGTGAAAAAAAAAGTTACATCATTTGTGTCACGTGTAGTTCACGATGTTCATTCAAGATTTAACGCGAAAGCTCGGGAAACGGACAAGTCACTCGCACAAATAACAGAAATGCCGAGTACCGTGGGAACTCTTTATCTACCCCCGTTATATCTTGCGAGACTCGTGCTGGACCACGACCTCTTCACTCTGGTGACATCTTGCGTCAACTCGCCCCGTGAAAAGGCCCCATTAGTTTGCTGATAGCCAAATATGTATGTTAACACACAATTGCCAGATTGTGTTGGCCAGATTGACACATGATATCGATTTTATTCCACCCATATGATTAATATATGCCACCTCTGTGGTATTATCAATTTGTAGGCGGACATGCAGATGGAGCATTGTGAACAGTAGGCTTTTAGCCCATGAATTGCACCTAACATCTTTAAATAATTTATACACAGTGTTTTTAGTAATGATGATTACTAATAATGATGGCTGGAACTATGCCAAGTATTCTCTTTCATCATTATAACTCCGAATTGCTTTGGCTGGTAACTGCATAGGTCGATTAAAGTGTCCTACAAGGTTTTTTTGCTCTTGCACTTTTGCCCTTTTTGAGCATTAATGATGCAAGGCCCAAACTGAGTAGCTGGAAATGCTGCTACTAGTTTCCCAATTACTCTTGTCTCCTGTCGAATAGATGGTTTATTTTGTAATAATTAATTTTGTTGTAGGCTTCCACCAAGTCTGCTGCTTTACTCTTTGACAATGTTACAGACATATGGATAATGTTAATTGTAAATCCATAGTTGTCCATAGTTGTGGATGCCGTCAACTTAGATTTATCTGGATGGAGATGATCCCAGAGGTTGGAACTCCGACCCCGGCAACTCTACCCCTGGCTGCGCGGCGCTCCAAATCCAGCGCGGCCCGCGGCCGGAACCCCGCAGCCCCAGCTCCGCGATGTTGGCCACAGCGCTGGGATACCAGCGGGGAGCGGGCAATGCCTTACTGGGTCACCGTGCGGTAAGCTCTGGAGCGCTGTGGCCGCCGACTCCCAACATTGCGGAGCTGGGGCTGCGGGCGTCCGGCCGCAGGCCGCGCTGAATTTGGAGCGCCGCGCAGCCAGGGGTAGAGTTGCCGGGGTCGGAGCTACAACCGGCGCCGCCCGCAGCCGGACACCCACAGCCCCAGCTCCGCGATGTTGGGAGTCGGCGGCCACAGCGCTCCGGTGCTTACTGCACGGCGACCCGGTAAGGCATTGCCCGCTCCCCGCCTCTCCGACCAGGTAGTGGACTAAGAATTAAAGTTTCCCCCTTCCCCCCTTCACATAAAAGCCCTCCAAACTAACTGACTAACATTTAAGCAATGATTTACAGATGTTTAAGTGTCTCCCCGGTCTCCGGGGAGGAGGCAGCCGCTACAGTAGTACAGACCTGGGTTGACCGTGGGTCGTTTCGGGTAAGTTTGGCGCCAAACGCGAGCTTTGGTGTGCAGACGACATCCTGGGAAAAATGTCCGGTTTTCGGAGCTTTTCGGTTTCCGGAACTCCGGATAAAAGGTTGTGCACCTGTATCATCAAAATATGCCATGACAATATGTTTTGTTTCCTAAGTATTGCCAAGGCCAGTTTTATTATCTTGGTGAACAGTCTTGGGGCTGAAGTTTAGCTCATTAGGCAACACTATACTCTGCCATAGTTGCCCCATCTAGTTAAGTTTTAGGTATCGACAATGATCCCTTCATGTCTCCCAAAATAAGTGTAACATTCCCCCTGTTAGTGCAGATCGTACACCTTTGTGTTCTGGAAAGAACCAGATCCACCTACCTCCCTGGTTGCCGGTGGTACGTCCCTTTCTTCAATTTCTGCCGCTTCTGTGGAAGGCGCCGGAATGCGTGGTTGGCACGTTTTCCATGAGGGTCACTCTGGGCCTTGGCCTAAAAAAGGCCCTCATGCTTTCACCAGCGTTCTGGTGTTGATGCCTGCTGGTGGCTGCATAGGGGTGCTACCTTCTGAGGTGTGTGGTCTGCCCGTTGCTGATGACGCTGTCATGAGTCCGACGGCTTTAAACTCTTCGTCGAGCTTTTTTACTTGTTTAGACAAGTTTCCCCACACGGTTGTGTTGCAGCTGTTTCGCATAACCCTGCAGATTTGGGGTTAAGTGCAGGTTTACTGTGTTCTCGCAAGCAATTGTTTTCATAGTGGGTTTTGCAGAGCAATGTCAGTCCTGCTGAATGCCGTCATCTCTGTATGATTGTCTGAGCGAGCAACCAATGACATGCCCGCTGTCAGAAGTTTTAGAATCTTCTGCAGTTTGACCTCCTGGGTTTTTGTGCCAGTCCCACTGTACCCTCAGATCGCATTGTTTGCTGCAGGCATTTTTAACTAAGTAAAGTTCACAGGATGCATATATTTCTCTGTAATTTTGTTACCTGTTCCTGCAGAGGATGGAAGTACAGGTATAACATATAACCATATAACAATTACAGCACGGAAACAGGCCATCTCGGCCCTACAAGTCCGTGCCGAACAATTTTTTTCCCTTAGTCCCACCTGCCTGCACTCATACCATAACCCTCCATTCTCTTCTCATCCATATGCCTATCCAATTTATTCTTAAATGATACCAACGAACCTGCCGCCACCACTTCCACTGGAAGCTCATTCCACACCGCTACCACTCTCTGAGTAAAGAAGTTCCCCCTCATGTTACCCTTAAACTTCTGTCCCTTAATTCTGAAGTCATGTCCTCTTGTTTGAATCTTCCCTATTCTCAAAGGGAAAAGCTTGATCACATCAACTCTGTCTATCCCTCTCATCATTTTAAAGACCTCTATCAAGTCCCCCCTTAACCTTCTGCGCTCCAGAGAATAAAGACCTAACTTATTCAACCTATCTCTGTAACTTAGTATTTGAAACCCAGGCAACATTCTAGTAAATCTCCTCTGTACTCTCTCTATTTTGTTGACATCCTTCCTATAATTGGGCGACCAAAATTGTACACCATACTCCAGATTTGGTCTCACCAATGCCTTGTACAATTTTAACATTATATCCCAGCTTCTATATTCAATGCTCTGATTTATAAAGGCTAGCATACCAAAAGCTTTCTTTACCACCCTATCTATATGAGATTCCACCTTCAAGGAACTATGCACGGTTATTCCCAGATCCCTCTGTTCAACTGTATTCTTCAATTCCCTACCATTTATCATGTACGTCCTATTTTGATTTGTCCTGCCAAGGTGTAACACCTCACATTTATCAGCATTAAACTCCATCTGCCATCTTTCAGCCCATTTTTCCAAATGGCCTAAATCACTCTGTAGACTTTGGAAATCCTCTTCATTATCCACAACACCCCCTATCTTGGTATCATCTGCATACTTACTAATCCAATTTACCACCCCTTCATCCAGATCATTGATGTACATGACAAACAACAAAGGACCCAACACAGATCCCTGAGGCACCCCACTAGTCACCTGCCTCCAACCCGACAAACAGCCATCCACCATTACCCTCTGGCTTCTCCCATTCAGCCACTGCTGAATCCATCTTGCTATTCCTGCATTTATACCCAACAGCTTAACCTTCTTAACCAACCTTCCATGAGGAACCTTGTCAAAGGCCTTACTAAAGTCCATATAGACAACATCCACTGCTTTACCCTCGTCAATTTCCCTAGAAACCTCTTCAAAAAATTCAAGAAGTTTAGTCAAACATGACCTTCCAGGCACAAATCCATGTTGACTGTTCCTAATCAGACCCTGTTTATCCAGATGCTTATATATATTATCTCTAAGTATCTTTTCCATTAATTTGCCCACCACTGAAGTCAAACTAACAGGTCTATAATTGCTAGGTTTACTCTTAGAACCCTTTTTAAACAATGGAATAACATGCGCAGTACGCCAATCCTCGGGGACTATTCCCGTTTCTAATGACATTTGAAATATTTCTGTCATAGCCCCGGCTATTTCTACACTAACTTCCCTCAATGTCCTAGGGAATAACCTGTCAGGACCTGGAGACTTATCCACTTTTATATTTTTCAAAAGTGTCAGTACTTCTTTTACTTTGAAACTCATAGTATCCATACTCTACTCGTTTCCCTTACCTCACATAATTCAATATCCTTCTCCTTGGTGAATACCGAAGAAAAGAAATTGTTCAATATCTCCCCCATCTCTTTTGGCTCTGCAGATAGCTGCCCACTCTGTTTCTCCAATGGACCAATTGTATCCCTCGTTATCCTTTTGCTATTAATATAGCTGTAGAAACCCTTTGGATTTACTTTCACCTTACTTGCCAAAGCAACCTCATATCTTCTTTTAGCTTTTCTAATTTCTTTCTTAAGATTCTTTTTACATTCCTTATACTCCACAAGCACCTCATTTACTTCATGCTGCCTATAATTATTGTAGATCTCCCTCTTTTTCCGAACAAGATGTCCAATTTCCCTTGAAAACCAGGGCTCTTTCCAATTTTTACTGTTTCCTTTCAACCGAACAGGAACATAAAGATTCTGTACTCTTAAAATTTTCCCTTTAAATGTCCACCATTTCTCTTCTACATCTTTCCCATAAAACAAAATGTCCCAGTCCACTCCTTTTAAATCATCTCGCATCTCATCAAAGTTAGCCTTTCTCCAATCAAAAATCTCAACCCTAGGTCCAGTTCTGACCTTCTCCATAATTATATTGAAACTAATGGTATTGTGATCACTGGACCCAAAGTGCTCCCCAACGCATACCTCCGCCACCTGTCCCGTCTCATTTCCTAACAGGAGGTCCAGCACTGCCCCTCCTCCAAGGGTCTTGAGGGAGATAGCAGTGGGGATTGTGGATGCATTGGTGATAATTTTCCAAAACTCCCTGGAGGCAGGAACGGTCCCAGTGGATTGGAAAATGGCCAATGTAACACCTATATTTAAAAAAGGAAGTAAACAGAAGGCGGGTAACTATAGACCGGTTAGTCTAACATCGGTGGTGGGTAAAATGTTGGAGACAATTATTAAAGAAACACTAACGGGCCACTTGGATAAACATGACTTCATCAGACAGAACCAGCATGGTTTTGTGAAGGGGAAATCGTGTTTAACGAATCTGCTCGAATTCTTTGAGGAAGTAACAACCCGGGTGGATAAAGGGGAACCGGTGGATGTGGTATACTTGGACTTCCAAAAGGCTTTTGACAAGGTGCCACATAAGAGACTATTGCTAAAAATAACAAATTATGGGATTGGGGGTAATATATTAGCATGGGTAGAGGATTGGCTAACGAATAGGAAGCAGAGAATGGGGATAAATGGTTCATACTCGGGATGGCAACCGGTAACTAGCGGGGTTCCGCAAGGGTCGGTGCTGGGACCCCAGTTGTTCACAATTTATATAAATGATTTGGAGGAGGGAACCAAGTGTAATATATCAAAATTTGCGGACGATACGAAAATGGGAGGGAAAGTAGGGGATGAGGAGGATAGGAAGAGTCTGCAAAAGGATATAGATAAGCTAGGTGAGTGGGCAACAACTTGGCAGATGAAATTTAATACTAATAAATGTGAAGTCATTCACTTTGGGGAAAAAAATGATAGGGCAAGTTATTTTCTAAATGAGGAGGAGCTGCGTTGTAATGCAACGCAAAGGGATCTAGGGGTATTAGTACATGAATCACTAAAGGTCAGTATGCAGGTGGAGCAAGCAATCAGGAAGGCCAATGGAGTTTTGGCCTTTATTGCTAGGGGGATTGAGTATAAAAACACGGAGGTCTTGCTGCAGCTGTACACGGTATTAGTGAGACCACATTTGGAATACTGTGTACAGTTCTGGGGTCCATACTTAAGAAAGGATGTACTAGCCCTGGAGGCAGTGCAGCGAAGGTTTACAAGATTAATTCCTGCAATGAGGGGATTGACATATGAGGAAAGGTTAAGTAAGCTGGGACTCTACTCTTTGGAGTTTAGAAGAATGAGAGGCGATCTCATTGAAACGTATAAGATCGTGAGGGGCCTTGATCGGGTGGATGCACCGAGGATGTTCCCAATGATCGGGGAGGCTAGAACTAGGAGACATAGTTGCAGAGTGAGGGGGGGCTCTTTTAAAACTGAGATGAGGAAGAACTTCTTCACCCAGAGGGTGGTTAGTTTGTGGAATTCACTGCCCCAGGGAGCAGTGGAAGCAAAAACGTTAAATATATTTAAGTCAAAAATAGATGTTTTTTTAGCTGCCAAGGGGATAAGGGGCTACGGGGAGAGGGCAGGGATATGGACCTAGGTATGGTTAGTATAGTAGACCTGAGTGATCTCCTGGACAAGTGTCGATCGCCTGGATTGGGGTCGGAGAGGAATTTCCCGGATTTTTTTCCCGAATTGGACCTGGGTTTTTATCCGGTTTTTTGCCTCCCCCAGGAGATCACGCGGTTCTTGGGGTGGAGAGGGGTGATAGCGGTATAAAGGGGAGGGTAGTGTCTTGTGTTCTGTGTCTTGTGTCTACTGTTTGTGGGTAAGTGTGTCTGTTTAGTGTTCAGCCATGTGTGAATGGCGGTGCGGGCTCGACGGACCTGGTGGTCTACTCTCGCACCTACTTTCTATGATTCTATGATTCTATTCCTCTAGTAGGTACCTCTATGTATTGATGCAAAAAACTATCCTGCACACATTTTACAAACTCCAAACCATCCAGCCCATTTACAGAATGTGTTTCCCAGTCTATATGTGGAAAGTTGAAATCTCCCACAATCACTACTTTGTGCTTACCACTAATATCTGCTATCTCCTTACATATTTGCTCTTCCAATTCTCGTTCCCCATTTGGCTGTCTATAATACACCCCTATAAGTGTTGCTACACCTTTCCCACTTCTCAGTTCCACCCAAATAGCCTCCCTAGATGAGCCCTGCAATCTATCCTGCCAAAGCACTGCTGTAATATCTTCCCTGACTAGCAATGCAACACCACCACCTCTTGCCCCTCCAATTCTATCACACCTGAAGCAACGAAATCCTGGAATATTTAGTTTCCAATCACAGCCCTCCTGCAACCATGTTTCACTGATCGCCACAACATCATACTTCCAGGTGTCTATCCAGACTCTAAGCTCATCCACCTTTCTTACAATGCTCCTAGCATTAAAATAAGCACATTTAAGAAATCCCCCGTCTCTTCATCTCTGTTTATTTACTTTTTTTTCTTTCTCCTCTTGTGTCCGAGTGCTTCCCTTTTCTGCTTCCTGCCTCCCATTCTGTCTACTAGCTTTCTCTATTTGAGTCCCTCGCCCCAACCATTCTAGTTTAAAGTCTCCCCAGTGACCTTTGCAAATTTCCCCGCCAGGATGTTGGTCCCCCTCGGGTCTGCAATGGTACTCCTGCTTTCGTTGATCCGCAAATTTGGTGATCACTCCCAGTAGCTCCTTAGGACTCTGCATCCCCAGCACACTGCCGTTTTCTTCAGCCTCGTCCCCTTCTTCAGGACCAGCCCAGCCCTGGTCCACAATGCTCTCCTCTGTCGAGGGAGATGCATTGTTTTACAGCCCTCGATAAGGTGCTGTTGTGGGAGTGCGAAGACTCCCATAGTGAGCTTGCTCCATCTCCCAGAGCAAGTCACGGGCGGACCTCTGCTGCACTCGGGCAGCGCGTCCTCTTGGCCGGACTCAGACAAGTATGATCGGCCGGGCTGAATCCTGCTGGGCTTTGCCTCCAGCCTGCTGCGCTGATTTGAGCTGTACGGCTCATGGCGCTGGATTCAGCTTAGCAGAGTTGGAGTCAGTAAGCGGACCATAGTAACCACTCCAATGGTCACTTCCACTGGCCTTGGGCAGTGCGTCCCCCTGGCCGGACTCCCTGAGTCTATCGGCCGGACCGACTCCTGTTCTGCTTGCCTCCAGCCCACTGCGCTGTTTCCGGGTATACAGCTCGCGGTGCTGGGCTCAGCCTGCGCCGGTCGTCCCCGGCTGGCGGCTGTCGGAACCTTCCTAGTTCCTCACAGCCTGCGGTCCTGGAGCCGCTGGTCGCCCATGTCTGTCAGCTGCCGGGACCTTCCTGGTTCCCCGCAGCCTGCGGTCCTGGAGCCGCTGGTCGCCCATGGCTGTCGGCTGCCGGGACCTTCCTGGTTCCCCGCAGCCTGTGGTCCAGGTCTCCGTTTTTTCTTCCCCTTGTCCAACGTGCTGCAACATAAAACACAGCAAGGGGAAGAAATACAACTTCACGTAAATGTTTTCTTCTTACCTTGTAGGTCCGTTTCAATTTTTCCGTGGGAGCGCTCCACCCCCGCCCGTCGCTGCTGCACTGCGTGAGACGCTATGTCGCGCACGCGTGCTGGCGGGGTCTTCATGTAGTCACTCACGTGACTCCGAAGTAAAATTGTAAATTGTCTCTAGTTGTTTCAAGGCTTCAAGGTCTGTTTATTGTCACATGTACCACTTAAGGCACAGTAGAATTCTAATTACCATACAGCCATACTAGAAAAAAAGCAACAAGGCACACCACAACATAAAAGTTAACATAAGCCTCCACCTCAGCTGATTCCCCACGATCCTCACTGTGATGGAAGGCAATAAAGCCCAATCTTCTCTCTTTATTCTCCCGCGTTGGGGTGATCGAAGCTCCCGCATCGGGGCAGTCGAAGCTCCTGCGGCTTGGAGTTGCCGAAGTCGGTTTCTGACCAGAGACCGCGAGCTCTACGATGTTAAAGTCTGCAGTTTCCTGTGGTAAAGCTCAGAGGTCGATCCCTGGCAAATATATCTCTCCTAACCCCTGCTTTTTCCCCATAACCCCTGACACCCGAACTAATCAAAAATCTATCTATCACCACCATCTGACAAAAGAGATTCCTCCTCGTCTCCTTCCTAAAAAAATGTTCTTTAATTCTGAGGCTATGACCTCTAGTCCCGGACTCTCCTACTAGTGGAAACATCCTCTCCACATCCACTCTATCAAATTGCTTCTCTATTCAGTACTTTTCAAGAAGATCCCCACTCATTCTTCGAAACTCCTCTAACCTGGTACAGGCCCCGTACCATCAAACGCCCCTCATATGTTAACCCACTCATTCCTGGATCATTCTTGTAAACCCTCTCCAGAGCCAGCACATCCTTCCTCAGATATGCTGCCTAAAATTGCTCACAATACTCCAAATGCATCCTGACCACTGCCTATAGAACCTCAGCATTACATCCCTGTTTTTGTATTCTCACCCTCTTGAAATAAATTATAGCATTGTGTTTGCTTTCTTCAAAAGATTTTGTTACTGAGACCCTTGCATTAGGTTCTCTTCCCCCAGATCAAGCTCTCTTGATTTCCATCAGTTTCCTTCTCTATAGCCCCTTCTATGATTCAGCTTTTGCCCCCCCCCCCCACACACACACACACCCAACCATCCCTCTCTCTCTCTCTTTCATTCCTCTCTATTATTCTCTCACACGTTCCCCTTTTAGAAACACACATGACAATTTATTTTTATATATCTTTACTTGAGTTTTTACTTTAGTCCTCTGATTGGAAATTAATGCTGCATTTATTGTGATTCCTTTTCTTTTGCAGATACACTTTTCTCTCGCCCTTCCCTCCTTTCCCGCAGACTGACTATGAATGCTATTTGCTGGAATGAAGCTTTGAATGCTGTCACGTCATTTACGAAGCCCTTTTGCTGAATTAGTAAAACGGCACTTTGAATATGTTACCCATCTTGTCTGTTCATGCTACCGTTTTTAACATACCACACATCCACAGATTATTCTTGGGAGATTTGTCCCAACCTGCTTTGTGTAAAACACTGTGTTGTGAAATGGTTACATCTAATTCTGTTTCCGCGCCTTCTTTCCATTTAATAGATGAACACAAAATAGATGAAAATGAAATTTAAGTGACGAGTGGAAAGGATTCGCGATGTGCAAAGATTGGGGAGGGGGGCGGTGGGGTAGGGGAATCAGTCTCAATCTACCCCACAACAGAAGGGGGAGTAGTTGTACAGTTTGATAGCTACAGGGAAGAAGAATGTCCTGTGGTGTTCTGTCCTGCATCTTGGTGGAAGGTCCTGAAGCTGAAGGTACTCCTCAGGTTGACCAGTGTGTCATGGAATGGGTGAGCTGTATTGTCCAGGATGCTCTGTCATTTGAGGAGCATCGTCCCCTCCGAGCCCACCTCCCATGAATCCAACTCATTCCCCAGGACGGAGCCAGCCTTCCTGATGAGTTTGTTAATCCTATTGGCATCCGCGGCCTTCGCCCTGCTGCCCCAGCACATGCAAGCGAAGAAAATGGCACTGGCTAGCACCAATTGGTAGAACATCTGCAGCATCTTACTGCAGATGTTGAAGGAGCAGAGCCTTCTCAAAAAGTACAACCGACTCTGTCCCTTCTTGTACAGGGCCTCAGCGTTCCTGGACCAGTCCAGTTACACTTCAAGGTATTTGTACACCCTGATAAACTACACTCCATCGATGGAGACAGGGGTGTTCTCTCCTAAAGTTCACCATTAACTCCTTAGTCTTGTCGATTCAGAGCTGCAGGTGATTTACCGCACACCACTCTACAAAGTCGTCGACTACACCTTCAGCTTCCTGATGCAGCCCACAATTACCGAGTCATCTGAAAACTGCTGCAGGTGGCAGGAGTCCGAGTTATATCTGAAGTCTGAAGTGTAGATGGTGAATAGGGAGAGAAGACTTTTCCCTGTAGGGCCCCTGTGTTGTTCACTACCATATCCGAGACACAGTTTTGTACCCTGACATATTGTGGTCGTCCAGACAGGTAGTTGGTGATCCAGGATACTAATGGAGCATCCACCCACATCTTCGCCAGTTTGCTCCAGTGCAGGCTGGATGATGCTAAAAGCACTGGAGAAGTAAACAAACATGACTCCCACAATGCTTTCCGGCTTACTCGGCTGAGCATATGGCGTAGGTGGATGATGGCTTCCTCAACCCCCATCTTTGTTTGGTAAGCGAACTGCAGGGGGTCAGGTAGAGTTTAACCAGGGGTCGCAGGTGAGTGAGCACCAGCCTCTCCAGGGAATTCATGATGTGGGAAGTCAGCGCCAGCGGTCTGCAGTCATTGGAGGAGCTGGGACGCGTCCTATTTGGTACAGGGACCAGGCAAAATGTCTTCCACATCACAGGAACCCTCTCCAGGCAGGCTTAAGATATGCTGTAGTACTACGCACAACTGGTTGGCCCAAGCCTTGAGTACCCACGGGCTGACACCATCAGGACCCGTGACTTTGCCTGGGCTGAGTCTGCTCAGCTCCTTCCTCAGCTGCTCAGCCTTGATGGTCAGGCACAACAAAGAAAGGGCAGAGGAAGTTGACCAGGGGGATTGAGGTTGAGAATCTTTTGGGGAGCAGGAGGGAGGGTAGGCAGAAGCCCCACCATCAAATTTATTTAAAAAACAGGTTTAGCTCATTAGCCCAGTCCTGATTGCTTTCCCTCCCCATGCCACTGGTCTTCCTGTAGCCTGTAATGCTCTTCATACCGCACCACACATCCTTCATGTTGTTCTGCTGAAGATTCAGCTCCAGTTTCCTCCTGTTGGCATCCTTGCCATGTCTCAGTCCTGCCATTAGGTACCCTTCCTTAAGAACCGATACACTGGCACTGGAGAAAATACAAAGGACATGTCGTAGTTAATGACTGGGATGAGGGGATCGTCCTATCGGGGGACGACAGATGGCACAATGGGCTAAGTGTTCGGCTGGCGACCGGAAGGTAGCCGGTTCGAATCCCGCTTGGAGTGCATACTGTCGTTGTGTCCTTGGGCAAGACACTTCACCCACCTTTGCCTGTGTGTGAATGTGTGTGAATGTGTGTGAGTGATTGGTGGTGGTCGGAGGGGCCGTAGGCGCAGATTGGCAGCCACGCTTCCGTCAGTCTGCCCCAGGGCAGCTGTGGCTACAGAAGTAGCTTACCACCACCGAGTGTGACTGAGGAGTGAATGAATAATGCGATGTAAAGCGCCTTGAGTATTAGAAAGGCGCTATATAAATCCCATCCATTATTATTTGGGACGACAGATGGCACAATGGGCTAAGTGTTCGGCTGGCGGCCGGAAGGTAGCCGGTTCGAATCCCGCTTGGAGTGCATACTGTCGTTGTGTCCTTGGGCAAGACACTTCACCCACCTTTGCCTGTGTGTGAATGTGTGTGAATGTGTGTGAGTGATTGGTGGTGGTCGGAGGGGCCGTAGGCGCAGATTGGCAGCCACGCTTCCGTCAGTCTGCCCCAGGGCAGCTGTGGCTACAGAAGTAGCTTACCACCACCGAGTGTGACTGAGGAGTGAATGAATAATGCGATGTAAAGCGCCTTGAGTATTAGAAAGGCGCTATATAAATCCCATCCATTATATCATGTGTAGCTAAAGGAATGTATTCTTTAGAAGTTAAAAAAATGAGTGGTGATTTTATTGAAACACTAGACTAAGTGGGACCCGTTGGGTCCCATGTTCACACGGGAGGACCGGTCCCCCAACGCAATATTCCACCTCTCCACCAATTCCAATATTGATGGCCGGGGGGGGGGGGGGGCGGCTTCTTGAAATTGTGATCACTTTTTCACACTATCACTATTCTTTCTCACTTTCTTAACTTTTTTCTCTTTTTAAAGCTTAAAAAATGAAATGGTACAATGAAGTGGTGCAATAAGTTATATTTGGCTGGTATTATTGTAATGTACTGTACTTCTAATAAATAAAATTATTTTAAAAAATAATTTAAAAAACAATGTGGTGGACTTGCACCCTGCATGAAATGGTATGAAACTGCATTTGAATGTGGTGGCTTTGCACCCTGCATGAAGTGGTATGAATTCCTTGAAATTCCATTTCAAGCAGGGTGCAAAGCCACCTAATTCAAATCCAATTTCCTACAATTTCAAGCAGAGTGCAAGGCCACCAAATTCAAGTGCAGTTTCATACCACTTCAAGCAGGGTGCAAGGCCACCAAATTCAGGTACAGGTTCCTACCACATCAAGCAGGGTGCAAGGCCACCGAATTTAAGTGCAGTTTCTGACCACTTCAAGCAGGGTGCAAGGCCACCAAATTCAAGTGCAGTTTCATACCACTTCATGCAGGGTGCAAAGCCACCACATTCAAATGCAGTTTCATACCATTTCATGCAGGGTGCAAGTCCACCACATTGTTTTTTAAATTATTTTTTTAAATAATTTTATTTATTAGAAGTACAGTACATTACAATAATACAAGCCAAATATAACTTATTGCACCACTTCATTGTACCATTTCATTTTTTAAGCTTTAAAAAGAGAAAAAAGTTAAGAAAGTGAGAAAGAATAGTGATAGTGTGAAAAAGTGATCACAAAGAAAGACCCATTAAGCAAAGAGTTAGGGAAAAAGTTAAGAAATATGCCGTAGAAAAGAAAAAAGAGAAAAATAAACAAAAGCTCTATTATGAAGACCGAGCAGAAAGGGATATACCAACTTCGTATTTTTTATCCCCCCTTACCAGATCCTGAAACCATTTCTTTTTAAAGTACTGTTGCAGCTTATACTTGTAGTAAGTCGATAAATGCAGACCACGTCTTTTGGAAGTGGTCTGATTTGCCTGCAAGAAGGAGTCTCATATCTTCCAGGTGTAATGTTTCGAACATATTTGAAATCCACATATTTATTGTTGGTAAAGGGGCGTTTTTCCAGAATTTAAGGATAAGCTTTTTTCCCGTTATTAACCCGTAATTAAATAGATTCTTTTCAAACACAGTTAGTTCAGGGCTGCCTTCCATTTTTCCAAAGATAATCAATTATGCTTTTGGTATCAATTTTATTTTTAATAATTTTGTAAAGATTTCAAAAATTTGAGTCCAAAATTTTTGAATTTGTATACAAAAAACAAATGAGTGCGCTATAGTAGCTTCTTAGGATAGCCATTTATCACAAATAGGGGAGACATTAGGAAAAAGTTTACTTATTTTGGTTTTTGAGTAATATAATCTATGTAAGATTTTAAATTGAATTAGAGTGTGTCTTACGTTAATCACACCACATTCAAATGCAGTTTCATACCATTTCAAGCAGGATGAAACCACCATAAAACCACACAAAACACCACACTCACAGTTCAGTAGACATTCAGTGTGTTCAGTTGATTTACAGCTCATACAAAGTTATGACGTCTCCCTCCCCCATCATGCAGAGAATGAGCCACACCCACATTTCCGGGTTTTATAATCCGTCCCCCCTCCCACCAGAAAAGGTGTGGCCTTCATGGCGTGATTGATAGGAGAGAGATTCTCAACATTGTTTAAATAGTAATAACACTCACATTTAGTAGACAGTGTTATTCACAGCTCAGACTGAGAGACGTGACCCTCTCACTTCATCCATCTTGCTGAGACTTGCTGAGGCACAACACTTCCGGGTTTTATAGTACTTCCCCCGCCCACCAGCAGGGGCAACAGAGAGAATCTCAACATTTTTTAAACATTAATAACTCTTTTATTTTTCATGGATGGGAAAAATGTCCTGCGCAGCGGAGGGGGACTTTGAGTAAGATGGCCAAAAATCACAGTCGTAAGTAGTGCCGTTTTTTCTAAAATAATGTAACAGCAAAACAGGAAGTGGTCAAAATCAAACTTTTAGTAATATAGATGTATTGTAATGAGTTCAGTCAAACTCATATCAAGACACAACACATTGTTTATTAAATCTACATACAGTATCGATATGCCAGGCATTACATTTCCTTGCAGCTATTCATAGTGACTGGCGTAGGCAAGCTCTTAGAAACATAGAAACATAGAAATTAGGTGCAGGAGTAGGCCATTCGGCCCTTCGAGCCTGCACCGCCATTCAATATGATCATGGCTGATCATCCAACTCAGTATCCCGTACCTGCCTTCTCTCCATACCCTCTGATCCCCTTAGCCACAAGGGCCACATCTAACTCCCTCTTAAAAATAACCAATGAACTGGCCTCGACTACCCTCTGTGGCAGGGAGTTCCAGAGATTCACCACTCTCTGTGTGAAAAAAGTTCTTCTCATCTCGGTTTTAAAGGATTTTCCCCTTATCCTTAAGCTGTGACCCCTTGTCCTGGACTTCCCCAACATCGGGAGCAATCTTCCTGCATCTAGCCTGTCCAACCCCTTAAGAATTTTGTAAGTTTCTATAAGATCCCCTCTCAATCTCCTAAATTCAAGAGAGTATAAACCAAGTCTATCCAGTCTTTCTTCATAAGACAGTCCTGACATCCCAGGAATCAGTCTGGTGAACCTTCTCTGCACTCCCTCTATGGCAATAATGTCCTTCCTCAGATTTGGAGACCAAAACTGTACGCAATACTCCAGGTGTGGTCTCACCAAGACCCTGTACAACTGCAGTAGAACCTCCCTGCTCCTATACTCAAATCCTTTTGCTATGAAAGCTAACATACCATTCGCTTTCTTCACTGCCTGCTGCACCTGCATGCCCACTTTCAATGACTGGTGTACCATGACACCCAGGTCTCGCTGCATCTCCCCTTTTCCTAGTCGGCCACCATTTAGATAATAGTCTGTTTTCCTGTTTTTGCCACCAAAATGGATAACCTCACATTTATCCACATTATACTGCATCTGCCAAACATTTGCCCACTCACCCAGCCTATCCAAGTCACCTTGCAGTCTCCTAGCATCCTCCTCACAGCTAACACTGCCCCCTCTTGTTAATATACAGCGCATATTAGGCCGAGTCACTACTAACAAGCACTATAATTGGCTAGTAGGAAATAACCAATCTACATCTTTCCTTGTAGAAGCAAAAGAAAGCATAGATGGCTAAGCAACTCCCTCTTAAATATAGCCAATGAACTGGCCTCAACTACCTTCTGTGGCAGAGAATTCCAGAGATTCACCACTCTCTGTGTGAAAAATGTTTTTCTCATCTCGGTCCTAAAAGATTTCCCCCTTATCCTTAAACTGTGACCCCTTGTTCTGGACTTCCCCAACATCGGGAATAACCTTCCTGCATCTAGCCTGTCCAACCCCTTAAGAATTTTGTAAGTTTCTATAAGATCCCCCCTCAATCTTCTAAATTCTAGTGAGTACAAGCCAAGTCTAACCAGTCTTTCTTCATATGAAAGTCCTGACATCCCAGGAATCAGTCAGGTGAACCTTCTCTGCACTCCCTCTATGACAAGGATGTCTTTCCTCAGATTAGGAGACCAAAACTGTATGCAATACTCCAGGTGTGGTCTCCCCAAGACCCTGTACAACTGCAGAAGAATCTCCCTGCTCCTATACTTAAATCCTTTTGCTATGAATGCTAACATACCATTCGCTTTCTTCACTGCCTGCTGTACCTGCATGCCTACTTTCAATGACTGGTGTACCATGACACCCAGGTCCCGTTGCATCTCCCCTTTTCCTAATCGGCCACCATTCAGATAATAGTCTACTTTCCTGTTGTTGCCACCAATGGGTGGCCTGCTAACCCTTCCGGTGCGTGTCCGGTACGAATCCGCCTCACCTCCTTTCACCAGAGAAGATACCGGGGAGGGAATGGGGTAAATGACCGGGGAGCCGACGGGGTGGGGAGGTGGTGAGATAGGCATGCTAGTCAACAAACGGCGCGTGGAGGCCGCGGTGAAAACGTTCGCTGATAGTGAAGCAGCAGGACTGGCAGTGGGAGGGTATACGAAACGGGAGACATCTCTATACGGAGTTGCATGACGAGGTTCCTTCACTGGAAGGATATGTTGATGGTTACGTCTGTAGCTGGCTTCAACTAGATAAGAGCGCGGTGCTTTAGCAGGGCCGTAGACATGACCCAAACAGCCATAGCCCTTGTAGTTTGGAGACGAACCACTTGTCTACTGGCGAGAGTGGCTTACTGGATTTGTCAAAAATCGTTTCTCTGTTTCACGCTTGAATTGTAGTTGTTCGACAAGGTCCCACATAAGAGATTAGTATACAAACGTAAAGCACAGGGTATTGGGGGTTCAGTATTGATGTGGATAGATAACTGGCTGGCAGATAGGAAGCAAAGAGTAGGAGTAAAAGGTTCCTTTTCAGAATGGCAGGCAGTGACTAGTGGGGTACCGCAAGGCTCAGTGCTGGGACCCCAGCTATTTGCAATATATATTAATGATCTGGATGAGGGAATTGAATGCAACATGTCCAAGTTTGCAGATGACACAAAGCTGGGGGGCAGTGTTAGTTGTGAGGAGGATGCTAGGAGGCTGCAAGGTGTCTTGGATAGGTCGGGTGGGTGGGCAAATGCATGGCAGATGCAGAATAATGTGGATACATGTGAGGTTATCCACTTTGGTGGCAAAAACAGGAAAGTAGACTATTGTCTGAATGGTGGCCGATTAGGAAAAGGGGAGATGCAACGAGACCTGGGTGTCATGGTACTCCAGTCATTGAAAGTAGGCATGCAGGTGCAGCAGGCAGTGAAGAGAGCGAATGGTATAACCATATAACCATATAACAATTACAGCACGGATACAGGCCACCTCGGCCCTACAAGTCCGTGCCGAACAATTATTTTCCCTTAGTCCCACCTGCCTGCACTCATACCATAACCCTCCATTCCCTTCTCATCCATATGCCGATCCAATTTATTTTAAAATGATACCAACAAACCTGCCTCCACCACTTCCACTGGAAGCTCATTCCACACCGCTACCACTCTCTGAGTAAAGGAGTTCCCCCTCATGTTACCCCTAAACTTCTGTCCCTTAATTCTGAAGTCATGTCCTCTTGTTTGAATCTTTCCTATTCTCAAAGGGAAAAGCTTGTCCACATCAACTCTGTCTATCCCTCTCATCATTTTAAAGACCTCTATCAAGTCCCCCCTTAACCTTCTGCGCTCCAGAGAATAAAGACCTAACTTATTCAACATTTCTCTGCAACTTAGTTGTTGAAACCCAGGCAACATTCTAGTAAATCCCCTCTGTACTCTCTCTATTTTGTTGACATCCTTCCTATAATTGGGCGACCAAAATTGTACACCATACTCCAGATTTGGTCTCACCAATGCCTTGTACAATTTTAACATTACATCCCAGCTTCTATACTCAATGCTCTGATTTATAAAGGCTAGCATACCAAAAGCTTTCTTTACCACCCTATCTATATGAGATTCCACTTCAAGGAACTATGCACGGTTATTCCCAGATCCCTCTGTTCAACTGCATTCTTCAATTCCCTACCATTTACCATGTACGTCCTATTTTGATTTGTCCTGCCAAGGTGTAGCACCTCACATTTATCAGCAATATATGTTAGCATTCATAGCAAAAGGATTTGAGAATAGGAGCAGGGTGGTTCTACTGCAGTTGTACAGGGCCGTGGTGAGACCAGACCTGGAGTATTGTGTACAGTTTTGGTCTCCTAATCTGAGGAAAGACATTCTTGCCATACAGAGCAGGATCACCAGACTGATTCCTGGGATTGCAGTACTTTCATATGAAGACAGACTGGATAGACTCGGCTTGTACTCGTTAGAATTTAGAAGATTGAGGGGGGATCTTATAGAAACTTACAACATTCTTAAGGGGTTGGACAGGCTATATGCAGGAAGATTGTTCCCGAATTTGGGGAAGTCCAGAACAAGGGGTCACAGTTTAAGGATAAGGGGGAAGTCTTTTAGGATCGAGATGAGAAAAAAAAATTTCACACAGAGAGTGGTGAATCTGTGGAATTCTTTGCCAAAGAAGGTAGTTGAGGCCAGTTCATTGGCTATATTTAAGAGGGAGTTAGAAGTGGCCCTTGTGGCTAATGGGATCAGGGGGTATGGAGAGAAGGCATGTACAGGATACTGAGTTGGATGATCAGCCATGATCATATTGAATGGCGGTGCAGGCTCGAAGGGCCGAATGGCCTCCTCCTGCACCGATTTTCTATGTTTCTATGTTTCTGGACTGCAGGCGGAGATCAAACTTGTGGCTGCAATAGCTGCCGGGATGCAGGCAGGGGAGCACGAGTTTGGCGAGACATCAGTCGTTGGGCTGGAAAACCCAGTATGGGATCCCTTGCAATGTTCCTTAAGTTGAGCAGGTCTAGGTATACATCCAATTTTACAAGGTATGACCGCTCCATTAGTTGTTTTGCTCTTCAGACAGCGCATTCGGTGAGTCCGTTGGACTGCGGGAACTTAGGGCTGCTGGTAATATGTTGGAAGTCCCATAGTTTTGCAAAGTTTTTGAAAGACTGGATGGTAAACTGTCTGCCATTGTTGGACAGAAGACGTGCAGGGGAGCCGTGCACGGAGAGGTACGCTGCAACTTCTCGATAACCGCTTCAGAAGTAATGCTTTGGTTTAAGTCAATGTCGAACCAGCCCAAGTAAAAGTCCTCAAGATCCAAATAATGTTTTCCATGCCATTCGAATATGTCGGTGGCTAACGTGGACCATGGAAGAGGAGGGACCGGGTGCGGCAGTAAAGGCTGCTTCTGCTGATGTGATGTCAGGCTTTTGCAGACGGCGCAAACTTCGTTTTTTTCACGTATGTACTTGGTCATACCAGGCCAGTAAAACATGCTCTGCGCCCGTTGTAGGGTTGCCTCCGCGCCGGGATGCCCCCTGTGGACGGCGTTGAAGTACTTGTCCCGGAGGACAGCTGGGACAACTGCCTTGTGGCCCTTAACATTTATCCCGTCCTGTAACACCAATTCGTCGCGAACCAGGAAGTATGGGTGGATTGTGAGCCGGGTGTTGTGTTGTTTATCCGGCCAGCCACGCCGGATGACTACAGACAGCAATTGTAAAGTCTCGTCAGCAGCCGTGTGTTCTGCTAGGCTGCTCAAACAATCAATAGGAACATACGATACCTTCATTATTGAGAACTGGTCCTGTTCAGAAAGTTGTTGTCGTTGGTTTTATGTGGGGCTCTTGATAGCGTATCTGCTATGTGCATGTCCTTGCCTTTCTTATAGACCATGTTGAAATCAAATCGCTACAGCTGCATCATCATTCATTGTAGGCGGGCTGGGGCAGCATGGATAGGTTTGTTCAAAACAGTGACCAACGGCTGGGGGTCAGTTTCTATATTCACAGGCTTCCCAAAACTAACGTCCTTGAATATCATGCAGGCAAAACCACTGTGAGCAATTCTTTTTCGATCTGAGCGTAACGTTGTTCATAGAAACATAGAAACATACACAGAAAATCGGTGCAGGAGGAGGCCATTCGGCCCTTCGAGTCAGCACAGCCATTCATTGCGATAATCCCCTATCAATAACACGTGCCTGCCTTTTCCCCATATCCCTTGACTCCACTAGGCTCGAGAGCTCTATCTAACTCTCTCTTAAATCCATCCAGTGACTTGTCCTCCACTGCCCTCTGTGGCAGGAAATTCCATAAATTCACAACCCTCTGGGTGAAAACGTTTTTCCTCACCTCAGTCTTAAATGACCTCCCATTTATTCTAAGACTGTGGCCCTTGGTTCTGGACTCGCCCAACATTGGGAACATTTTTCCTGCATCTAGCTTGGCCAGTCCTTTTAAAAATGTATATGTTTCTATAAGATATCCCCTCATCCTTCTAAACTCCAGTGAATACAAGCCTAGTGTTTTCAATGTTTCCTCATATGACAGTCCCACCATCCCAGGGATCAATCTCGTGAACCTACGCTGCACTGCCTCAATCACAAGGATGTCCTTCCTCAAATTAGGAGATCAAAACTGTACACAATACTCCAGATGTGGTCTCACCAGAGCCCTATACAACTGCAGAAGAACCTCTTTACTCCTATACTGAAATCCTCTTCATATGAAGGCAAACATTACCATATAACCATATAACCATATAACAATTACAGCACGGAAACAGGCCATCTCGACCCTTCTAGTCCGTGACGAACACGTATTCTCCCCTAGTCCCATATACCTGCGCTCAGACCATAACCCTCCATTCCTTTCCCGTCCATATAACTATCCAATTTATTTTTAAATGATAAAAACGAACCTGCCTCCACCACCTTCACTGGAAGCTCATTCCACACAGCCACCACTCTCTGAGTAAAGAAGTTCCCCCTCATGGTACCCCTAAACTTCTGTCCCTTAATTCTCAAGTCATGTCCCCTAGTTTGAATCTTCCCTACTCTGTGGGAAAAGCTTATCCACGTCAACTCTGTCTATCCCTCTCATCATTTTAAAGACCTCTATCAAGTCCCTCCTTAACCTTCTGCGCTCCAAAGAATAAAGCCCTAACTTAGAAACATAGAAATTAGGTGCAGGAGTAGGCCATTCGGCCCTTCGAGCCGAACTTGTTCAACCTTTCTCTGTAACTTAGTTGCTGAAACCCAGGCAACATTCTAGTAAATCTCCTCTGTACTCTCTCTATTTTGTTGACATCCTTCCTATAATTAGGCGACCAAAATTGTACCCCATACTCCAGAATTGGCCTCACCAATGCCTTGTACAATTTTAACATTACATCCCAACTTCTATACTCAATGCTCTGATTTATAAAGGCCAGCACACCAAAAGCTTTCTTTACCACCCTATCTACATGAGATTCCACTTTCAGGGAACTGTGCACAGTTATTCCCAGATCCCTCTGTTCACCTGCATTCTTCAATTCCCTACCATTTACCATTTACCATGTACGTCCTATTTTGATTTGTCCTGCCAAGATGTAGCACCTCACACTTATCAGCATTAAACTCCATCTGCCATCTTTCAGGCCACTCTTCCAACTGGCATAAATCTCTCTGTAGACTTTGGAAATCTACTTCATTATCCACAACCCCACCTATCTTAGTATCATCTGCATACTTACTAATCCAATTTACCACACCATCATCCAGATCATTGATGTACATGACAAACAACAATGGACCCAACACAGATCCATGTGGCACCCCACTAGTCACTGGCCTCCAAGCTGACAAACAACCATCCACCATTACTCTCTGGCATCTCCCATTCAGCCACTGTTGAATCCATCTTGCTACTCCACCATTAATACCCAACCATTGAACCTTCTTAACCAACCTTCCATGAGGAACCTTGTCAAAGGCCTCACTGAAGTCCATATATACAACATCCACTGCTTTACCCTCATCAATTTCCCGAGTAACCTCTTCAAAAAATTCAAGAAGATTAGTCAAACATGACCTTCCAGGCACAAATCCATGTTGACTGTTCCTAATCAGACCCTGTTTATCCAGATGCTTATATATATTATCTCTAAGTATCCTTTCCATTAATTTGCCCACCACTGACGTCAAACTAACAGGTCTATAATTGCTAGGTTTACTCTTAGACCCCTTTTTAAACAATGGAACAACATGCGCAGTACGCCAATCCTCCGGCACTATTCCCGTTTCTAATGACATTTGAAATATTTCTGTCATAGCCCCTGCTATTTCTACTCTAACTTCCCTCAATATCCTAGGGAATATCCTGTCCGGACCTGGAGACTTATCCACTTTTATATTTCTCAAAAGTGTCAGTACTTTTCACTTTTTTTCACTGCCTGCAGTACCTGCAAGCCAACTTTCAGTGACCGGTGTACAAGGATGCCCAGGTCTTGCTGCACCTCCCCCTTACCTAACCTAACCCCATTGAGATAATAATATGCCCCCTTGTTTTTGCCGCCAAAGTGGATAACCTCACATTTATCTATATTATACTGCATCTGCCACGCATCTGCCCACTCACTCAACCTGTCCAGGTCACCCTGCAACCTCCTACCATCCTCTTCGCAGTTCATTCACACTGCCACCCAGCTTTGTGTCATCCGCAAACCTGCTAGTGTTGCTCCTAATTCCTTCTTCCAAATCATTAATATATATGGTAAACAGTTGCGGCCCCAACACCGAGCCTTGCCGTACTGCACTCGCCACTGCCTGCCATTCTGAAAAGGACCCGATCACTCCTACTCTTTGCTTCCGGTCTGTCAACCAATTTTCTATCCATGTCAACACCCTAACCCCAATACCATGTGCTCTAATTTTAGTCACCAGTCTCCCGTATCAAAAACCTTATCAACGGCTTTCTGAAAGTCCACTGGCACCCCTTCATCCATTTTACTTGTCACATCCTCAAAAAATTCCAGAAGATTAGTCAAGCATGATTTCCCTTTCATAAATCCATGTTGACCTGGACTAATCCCCCTACTGCTATCCAAATGCTCCGTTATGACCTCTTTAATAATTGACCCCAGCATCGTTCCCACCACCAAAGTCAGGCTAACTGGTCTGTAATTCCCCGTTTTCTCTCTCGCTCCTTTCTTGAAAAGTGGGATAACATTAGCTATCCTCCAATCCACATGAACTGATCCTGAATCTATTGAACATTGGAAAATGATCACCAATGCGTCCACTATTTCTAGAGCCACCTCTCTGAGGACCCTGGGATGCAGACCATCAGACCCAGGGGATTTATAATCCTTCACTCCCATTAGCGTACCCAATACTATTTCTCGCCTAATGAAAATTTATTTCAGTTCCTCTACCCCCTTAGATCCTCTGACTTCCAGTACATCTGGGAGATTGTTTGTGTCTTCCTTTGTGAATACAGATCTGAAGTATCTATTCAACTCTTCTGCCATTTCCTTGTTGCCCATAACAATTTCACGTGTGTCTGCCTTCAAGTGACCCACATTTGACTTTGCTACTCTTTTTCCCTTAACATATCTAAATAAACTTCAGTGTCAGTTAGTGTGTGGGAGGCGTAGGCAACAGGCCGCCATAGGTAGTGGTCTGCAGGCAAGCAGCACCAAGTTCATACTGAGACGTATCGCAGGTGAGCATTACTGGTAACTCAAAAGCAAAGTAGGTGAAAGTAGGTGCGCTAGCCAGCTGCAATTTGAGATTGTCAAAAGCTCTTTGGTGCAGCGGATACCAGGACCATGCAGCTTCCTTGTGTGTGAGTTCTCGCAGGGGGGCAGATATGTCGCTGAGGTTGGGAATAAATTTCCCCAGGTAGTTGACCATTCCAAGGAACCTTTGTAGACTCGCAACGTCAGTAGGAACTGGCATTTCGTTGATAGCTGCAGTTTTTGATGGGTCCGGTCTGAGACCATCCCTTATGAAAACATGTCCAACGTAAGTAACTTCTGGGACTCTAAACTTGCACTTCAGGGGATTGAGTTTGAGCTGAATGTCTTTGGCACGGTCTAGTACTTTCTTCAGATTGGCGTCATGTTCAACCAAGTCGTGTCCGTTGACGAGAATGTCATCAACAATGATGGTGCATGGATACTCAATAAACAATTGTTCCATCGTGTGCTGGAAAACTTCGCTGGCGGAGTTGATGCCTAAGGGCATTCTCAGAAATGCCAAAGGGGGTGCAGAACGTAGTAAGATTGGACGAGTCTGGGTCCAGTGGAATCTGCCGAAACAAGCTTTTGGCATTCAGAGCGGAGAATACTGATGCGTTGCCTATTTGAGCAGCAACTTCTTCTAATGTTCACAAAGGGTAATGCAGGCGTTTGATAGCAGTTTTAAGATCTCTGGGGTTTTGTTATGCGCTCCCTCTGCTGGTGTTATATGGTACTCACCTGCTTCTCTGTTTTCTCCCGAGTGCAGGCCTCGTGGCTGTGAGTCAGGAATCACGGGGTTAAAGGCTCCTGTACCCGATTGGCCAAGCTGCATCATGTGACTCGTACGAAGCTTAAAAGCAGAGTCTCCCAGCATTCTCTCTCTTCTTCGCCCTGCACAAGGCTGAGCACCACGGCTGGTGTGAGCTGTGGGGGTTCTGGCCACATGGCATAGGAGTTTATGTATCTTCCTCTGTACATGTTAACAAATATTGACTTGGGACGGATGAGGGTTGGCTTTGCTGTTTTCGTGTGTTTGTTTCAGGATTACATATCTTTTAGGCAGGTTTAGAGTCTCCGGTCCGACGGCCCATCGCGTGGCTGGCTGGAGCAACTGTTAAAATTGTTTGTCAGTCCATTCACCTTCCTGACTGTGTTGTTTGAATCAGGTTTGGGTTTTTGTCCTCAAGTGAAGTAATTAAACTCTTTTTGAACTTGAACCTGGTTGTTGACTTATGTTACTCGGCTCTTGAAGTACCTGCTTTCGGGAGTCGTAACAGGTTTATGCAGATATGGACCTCCTCCTTGTTTTTATTCCTGTTGTGACCACCATGGTGGAAACCCAGTCAGATGGTTCTATAACTTCGGCCATGTTTTCCCATTGAGGGAGTGTCATTGATTCTGGGAAATATTTGGCTGGGGGTAAAGTTTTGGTCACTCCTGAAGTGACGGCTATTCCTATGTTGCAGTGTCCAGATAAACTTGCTATGCAGCATCCAAAAGTTTTTGCAGCATGTGCTTTCACTAGACCTATGGCAAGAAACCAAGCTACGTTTGATGATGTAGTTGACTTGAGTGAGAGTTTTCTTGGGGAGCAGGATGGTGGATCCTGTGTTGCGCAGGGTGTGTCTACATCACAAGTTGGTGAGGTGTCAGAGACTGGGCCGGTGTCGATGTCACGTGACCAGTTGGTTGCTGAGCAGAAATGTGATGCCGATTTGTCTGATTTGACTGACAGCGCAGTGTCAGAGATGGAAGTGGATTCCTTGTCAAAGGGATATTTTCTGAGGGATAACTTGCTAATGCGTAAATGGTGTCCTTTGGTCAGGATGACTGGAGCGTTGTTAAGCAGAGTGTAGTGCCACATAGGTATCGGAATGAAATACTTACTTTGGCTCATGATAATCCTCTTGCTGGCCATTTAGGAGTTAATAAAACATACGACCGTATATTACGACATTTCTTTTGGCCTGGGTTAAAGTGGGATGTAGTGCAGCATTGCAAGTGTTGTCATGCATGCCAAATAGCAGGTAAACCAAATCAGACTATCGTTCCTGCACCCTTGTATCCGATACCTGTAGTTGGTGAACCTTTTGAACGTATTATGATAGACTGTGTGGGTCCACTGCCTCGAACGAAAGCTGGCAACAAGTTTTTGTTAACCATAATGTGTGCATCTACCCGTTTTCCAGAGGTGATTCCATTACGGAAGATAACTGCTCCCACTATAGTGAAAGCTCTTACTATGTTTTTTCCTTGTTTGGTCTACCTATGGTGATACAAAGTGACCAGGGATCAAACTTTCTGTCTAAAGTATTTGCTCAAGTGTTGAAACAACTAGACATCAAACATTGTCATTCAAGCGCTTATCATCCTGAGAGCCAGGGCGCTCTCGAGCGTTTCCATCAGACATTAAAGTCTATGTTGCGTACGTACTGTCTGGAATTTGAGAAGGACTGGGATGATAGCGTTCATCTGGTTTTGTTTGCGGTGCGTGAGGTCGTGCAGGAGTCTCTGGACTTGGTGTTCGCATATACTGTTCGTGGTCCGTTGAAGGTCCTGAAAGAGAAGTGGTTGCAGGAGGGGACGAAGCAAAGTATTTTGGAGCACGTCTGTACATTTAGGTTTAGACTACGGCGGGCATGCGAATTGGCAATGGTAAATATTACATCTGCCCAGACCAAAATGAAAATCTGGTTCGATAGGAAGGCTACAAGGAGGGACTTTTCTCCAGGTGACAGGGTTTTGGTGTTGTTGCCTGTTCCTGGGTCAAGTCTGCAGGCTCGTTACAGCGGTCCCTATCGCGTGGTAAAGAAGTTGGGTGAGAGGGATTACGTTATTGCTACTCGTGATCGGAGGCGTAAGAGTCAGCTGTGCCATGTTAACATGCTGAAGCTGTATCATGAGAAGAAGCCTGTGGATTTTGAGACGGAGGCGCTGTGTCCAACACTATCGTCCAAGCCTGTTTTGGCTGTGGTGGTGCTGCCCCCTGACACAGGTGGTGAAGTGGGTGAGGCACGTTTGTCTGTGGCGGTGACGCATGGTAAACTGTCCAATTCTGAGGCGTTGAAAACACTTCCATTGTGTTTGTCTCACTTGACTGAGAGTCATCGGAGAGATCCGATTGCTTTGGTTGAGTCAAATAAGTCGCTGTTTTCTGATGTGCCGTCTCAAACTTCCATTCTAGAACATGACATTGACATGGCTGATACTGTGCCCATTAAGCAACACCCATATCGTGTCAATCCAAACAAGCGTCGACGTCTAAAGAGTCAGGTTGACTATATGCTGCAGCATGGCATTGCTGAGCCTAGCTGTAGTGCGTGGAGCTCTCCTTGTCTGTTGGCTGCCAAAGCTAATGGTGACGACAGGTTCTGTACTGATTTTCGAAAAGTAAATAGTGTAACCAAACCCGATTGTTACCCTCTCCCACGTATGGAGGATTGCGTGGATCGTGTGGGAGGTGCCTCTTTTGTTACAAAATTGGACTTATTGAAGGGGTATTGGCAAGTTCCTTTAACTAGGCGTGCGAGAGAAATCTCTGCATTTGTTACACCTAATAATTTTCTGCAATATACTGTCATGGCATTTGGTATGCGTAACGCGCCGGCAACATTTCAACGGTTGGTAAACATTGTGCTGTCTGGTCTGTCCTATTGTGAGGCATACCTTGATGATTTGGTTGTGTGCTCCAGGTCGTGGATCGAACACATCGCTCACCTGAATGAGGTATTTTATCGTCTAGCGGAGGCTCACTTGACCATCAATCTTGGAAAGTGTGAATTTGGCCAGGCCACGGTAACGTATCTTGGTAAAGTGGTGGGCTGGGGTCACGTTCGCACTCTCGAGGCTAAGGTAGAGCATATTGTCGCGTTTCCAGCTCCTACCTCTAGGACTGAGCTCCGGCGGTATCTCGCAATGGTGGGGTACTATAGAGGATTCTGTCGAAATTTCTCTGCAGTGGCTGCTCCTTTAACGGATCTGTTAAGTCTGAAAGTCGCTTTTGAGTGGTCAGCTGTGTGTCAAACTGCTTTTGATCAAACAAAGAGCCTTCTGGTGTGCGCACCCGTGCTTGCGGCACCCGATTTTGAGCGGCCGTTTAAGTTGGCAGTTGACGCTAGTGAAAATGGGGTTGGTGGTGTTCTGCTCCAAGATGGTTCTGATGGGGTGGAACATCCAGTTTCATACTTTTCTAAAAAGTTTAATCGCCATCAGAAATGTTACTCTACCATCGAAAAAGAGACCCTTGCAATGTTAATGGCTCTAGATCATTTTGAGGTATATGTTGGCTCCTCGAATGTTCCCGTCGTCGTATATACGGATCACAATCCGCTGGTTTTCCTGCAGGTGATGAAAAATAATAACCGACGGTTAATGAGCTGGAGTTTGCGAATGCAGGTCTACAACCTGGAAGTCAGGCATATCTGTGGAAAAGATAATGTCTTGGCTGACGCATTGTCGCGGCAGTGATGTCTGTGCTACTGAATAGTTTCTGAAATTTGGTGGTGTTCTTTACTTCGTTTTCAGAAACTTATTCAGTATCTTAGGGTGGGGGTGTTATGCGCTCCCTCTGCTGGTGTTATATGGTACTCACCTGTTTCTCTGTTTTCTCCCGAGTGCAGGCCTCGTGGCTGTGAGTCAGGAATCACGGGTTTAAAGGCTCCTGTACCCGATTGGCCAAGCTGCATCATGTGACTCGTCCGAAGCTTAAAAGCAGAGTCTCCCATCATTCTCTCTCTTCTTCGCCCTGCACAAGGCTGAGCACCATGGCTGGTGTGAGCTGTGGGGGTTCTGGCCACATGGCATAGGAGTTTATGTATCTTCCTCTGTACATGTTAACAAATATTGGCTTGGGACGGATGAGGGTTGGCTTTACTGTATTTGTGTGTTTGTTTCAGGATTACATATCTTTTAGGCAGGTTTAGAGTCTCCGGTCCGACGGCCCATTGCGTGGCTGGCTGGAGCAACTGTTAAAATTGTTTGTCAGTCCATTCACCTTCCTGACTGTTGTTTGAATCAGGTTTGGGTTTTTGTCCTCAAGTGAAGTAATTAAACTATTTTTGAACTTGAACCTGGTTGTTGACTTATGTTACTCGGCTCTTGAAGTACCTGCTTTCGGAAGTCGTAACAGGTTTATGCAGATATGGACTTCCTCCTTGTTTTTTTTTATGTTGTGACCACCATGGTGGAAACCCAGTCAGATGATTCTGTAACTTTGGCAATAACACCCATGGAGATCAGTTACTTGAGTTCATTGTGAACTCTGTCACGCATGGCATGCGGAACACTATATGGCGCTTGGACCACAGGAGCCACGTTGGGATCGATGACAATGTGGTTTTTGAGGGGCAACTTGCCAAGCTCGTTGATAAACAGATCTTTGTATTGAGAGAGTACTTGTTGAGTGGGCACGTCAGCAAGAAATAGTTGATGGACTAGTGGAGTCAAATGATATGAGGAAAAGGCAGGCATGGGTTATTGATTTGGGACGATCAGCTATGATCACAATAAATGGCGGTGCTGGCTCGAAGGGCCAAATGACCTCCTCCTGCACCTATTTTCTATGTGTCTATATTTATATGGACAGTGCGGCCAAAGTATACCAGGCCTAGTTCGTGGCATGCATTGATACTGAACGAAGTCTCTGAATCCCTCTTGACAATATAAAACTTTAAGGCATGGGGCTGCTCGTCTATGGTGCACTTTAAATTAGTTTGTCCAAGTGCAGGCTTGTCCTTGGAGCTGGTTGAGTTGCACAGGAATGGCAGCATCTAGCAAAGTGGTTTAATTTCTTGCAGAAGTTACAGGTTTTACCATAAGCAATACAGAACTGTCAACCCGTAGCATGAAAGTTGTTGCAATCGAACAGCAGATCCTCTCTGCTGCAGGCAGGAGAGGGTTGGGAATGTCTGTTACGGGAGGAGGTATCTAAGATTTACACCAAACTGATCACTGACCGGACGGCACAGACTTAGTGCAAGAAGATGTTATCTCCGCAATCCGACAGGCGTGCTCTGCTTGATTAAGGGTTAGGTCAGTGTTACGTAGAAGTTCATCCCTTAACTTGCTATCAAGCATACCTCCAACAATCTTATCACGTATGAGTTCATCGCACAGATCACGAAATTGGCAGCGTGCAGCCATGTGTTTCAAGAAACCATATAACCATATAACAATTACAGCACGGAAACAGGCCATCTCAGCCCTACAAGTCCGCGCCGAACAATTTTTTTCCCTTAGTCCCACCTGCCTGCACTCATACCATAACCCTCCATTCCCTTCTCATCCATATGCCTATCCAATTTATTCTTAAATGATACCAACGAACCTGCCGCCACCACTTCCACTGGAAGCTCATTCCACACCGCTACCACTCTCTGAGTAAAGAAGTTCCCCCTCATGTTACCCCTAAACTTCTGTCCCTTAATTCTGAAGTCATGTCCTCTTGTTTGAATCTTCCCTATTCTCAAAGGGAAAAGCTTGATCACATCAACTCTGTCTATCCCTCTCATCATTTTAAAGACCTCTATCAAGTCCCCCCTTAACCTTCTGCGCTCCAGAGAATAAAGACCTAACTTATTCAACCTATCTCTGTAACTTAGTTGTTGAAACCCAGGCAACATTCTAGTAAATCTCCTCTGTACTCTCTCTATTTTGTTGACATTCTTCCTATAATTGGGCGACCAAAATTGTACACCATACTCCAGATTTGGTCTCACCAATGCCTTGTACAATTTTAACATTACATCCCAGCTTCTATACTCAATGCTCTGATTTATAAAGGCTAGCATACCAAAAGCTTTCTTTACCACCCTATCTATATGAGATTCCACCTTCAGTAGCTGATAAAACGTTCAATCGGTTCATCAATCTGTCGCATACGAGCATAAAACGTGGTCCGTTCAATAATGTAGTTCGAAGGCAGGTCACACAACTGTCCGAACTTTGCAAGCAAAACGGCAGGGTCATCAATCGTCTCAGCAGGCACCAGGACCTGTCCATTAGCATCCAAAACGGCAGGCTCAAATGTGAAATTGTCGACACGATTCATTGCCTCAGGGCCCGCTAAGTTGAGCAATGCAGAAGCACGTACATTGGGGGGTCGTTGTGATGAACAATGCGAACATAGTGAGTGTAGTCATGCTCGAAAAGATGCCAGCGTTCATCAATGTCAGAGTCAAAGATCAGGGGGCTAGGACACGAGATGAATTTGCCATCATAGAGATAACTGGCACATAAACTAATTTAAAAAAACAAAACCCGATAAACGTGAACAGAGTAGGTAAGACTCACTTTCGGACACCATGTAATGAGTCAAGCAAACATATATCAAGATACAACACATGTTTATTAACTACTTTTATTCAGATTAATAAATGTCCTGTAATGTCCTGCAGATCGATACAGTAAGTAGATTTAATTTTTAAATTAGTTTGTCGAAGCGGGTGTAGAACATCTCCCCCATATGCAGGCCAAGTAAGATTAAATCTACTTACAGTATCGATCTGCAGGACATTACATTTCTTAGCAGCTACTCATACTGACTGGCGTAGGCAAGCCCTTGTTAATATAAACCGCACATTAGGCGAAGTCACTATTAACAAGCACTACAATTGGCTAGTAGGAAATAACCAATCTACATGTATGATCCTAGGTGGGGAGGGAAATGCATAACAGGATAAATGCTCAGATGTTTCTAGTTATAGTGAATCTTAAGTGAGGGAACATGGTTATAAGATAAGGAGGTGATCAATTAAAACTTAGGAATGTGGGAGCTTTAGGCAGAGATTGATGAATGTCTGAAATTCACCCCCCCCCCTCCTCCTCCTCCTCCCCCTCCCCCCCCCCCCCACCCCCCCCCCCCCCCACCCCCCTGGCAGGTTGTGGAGGAGAGGTACTTTAAGAAGATGTAGATTTTTTAAATCTCAATTTAGATGTAGATCAAGGAATTAACAGCTAAGGAGAACTGGTGAAGAAGATGTGATAAGGTCCATGACAGATCAGCCATGATCATATTAAATGATGCGACAGACTTGAGGGGCCGAATGGTCTACACCTGCTCATATTTTCTTATGTCCTGAAATACTTTTTCAACAGGTAATGAAGTACTTGTTACATATTGGAAAGATCAGAGCAAAATTGCAGTCAGGAAGCCATAACAATTGGCCAGATTTTCGAAGTTTAAAGTCATGGTTACTTGTGGATAAACATCACCCTGTTCAGGTACATGTAAATGTCTCTGTTCAGAGTAAATCTGGGTGGGAAGCTAACGGGAGGATGGTAATCCAAAGCAACTGAGAGTTCATTATGCCCCTGGCTGATCTTTCACTAAAATAATTTGAAATGACTGTTAATGTCAAAGAGAGCTGTTCTCAGCAGCACTATACCCCAATGTTACATGGTGACAAGAGTGTACTTGGCCGTACTATGTTTCTATGATCCAGTAACAGACCTGCTACATTCACCAGTATTGTACCACTGTGTTATACAGAGATGGGCTGTGTCAGTAATACAGCAATCTTTCTTCTTTCTCAGCCTATTCCTCCATTAATAAAACTAATAATTTAAAATGTATTTTAAATGTATTTAAATTTCATTCTGATTTGAAGTTTTTTCTGAACTTACACCGGTTTCTGTGTTCCTTCCCCCACTAAAATAGATCCACTTTTTTGTATTTTTCAGCTTCTCATTCTTTCCACAATTTCATTTATCTGCAAAGATTTCTGGCTGCTATTTAACAGTTTGGCTATTTAACAGTTTACTAATGACCCCTGCTATGATATCATTGTCAAACATCACCCTCAAACTCCCAAGTGTAACTTACATATCACGAATAGAAGAACTCTCCACGCCAACCTCTTTGCTGCCTTATCTGGTCACTTATCCGAAAAACGAAGGTCACATGTATGTCCATATCTTGTGATTTGACCATTATGTGAAAATAGCATGGAAATAAGCCTCATTTTAAAGTTAACGTTCTTAACCATCAGTCTTTAATTCCGCAGACGAATAATGGTTATTTTTAATTTTGGAGTATGTACTTCTCTAGAAATGCATGCGGAGGTTAGAAGAAAGGTTGGGGCAAATGGCTTGTGTGAGAAAATGTGGGAAAGATTTTGGTGAAGGATAGACAGTGAGACCCTGTAAACCTGACTTGAACCGGTGATCAATGACCTGAGATCCAGTAATTTACATCCATACATATTTTCCCAACTTGGTTGGAACATTAAGTTTATTAATAACATTGTTTGTTTTCTTGTCAACTCATTTGCTCTAATACCCATCCTATGGTTACTGTATGTGGCTCTTGAAAGACCCGTTTTGTCAATTATTGGTTGGCTCCACTTACTCAGACCCAGTTGGTACATTTCATCACAGCTCTAATGCCTTTAGACACGACGTTTGTTATAGTGAATGAGATGAGAAGCTTTGGTTGCAATGCACTTAAATATATGGATAACGAATGAGTTAATGACACTCATGGCCTTGGAAGAGATGTCGGTAGTTACAGATAGGTGAACTGGAGTCAGCACTCTGTGCACATAAGCTTTCAGGTATTTCCTCTGCTTCTTATAAGGCTTCATATTGGTTTTAGTAAATCATTAGATCATGCCTTTCTGAACACGACACACTTACTCACCAACACTGCCATTCTGACTCCCTTGAAAATAGCAGGATTTTCATCACCTTACCGGTCTTATCTAAAGGCAAGGTTACTGCAGGTTTTAAAGGTAAAACACCTCAAGGGCAGCGCAGGTTTTAAACATAAACACCTCATCACTGCTGTGAAGGTAATTTCTAAGATTTTTTTCTAAACAACGTCGTTCAAGAGTTTTAAAAATTATTTATAGATCACTCATCTTTGTTTTAATATGATTTGCCTTTCTATATTTCAAAGCTCGGCCAGTAATGGCCACCTCGCTAGCTGTCTGACTTGTGCCTTCTCTGTTTTTATTATTTGAAGTATGTCTTCAATGTTTGTTTTAATGTCTCTTGGTATGTTTTATAAGGGCGGTGCAGGGGCTCGGGGGAAACCTTTTTCCGTCACTTACCTCGAGGGAGATGCGATTTTTCTCTGTGCCGCATCCTCCCCCCCCCCCCTTTGCGGCCTACAATGTGGAGTGGTGCGGCCCTTCCTGGAGACCGGCCCAGAGCGTCAAGCCGCAGGTAAGACGCGGACTTACCATAATGGAGCCTGGGATCTTTTGCCGAGGATCGTCAGTGTTGCAGCTCCGACCATGGGGGCTGTGGACTTTAACACCGTGAAGCAGCGATCTCCCGTAAGAAGCGGCCGACTCATGAGGTCCATGCCGCGGAGTGTTCTGATCCGTCCCGACGTCCGAGTTTTGATCATCCCGACGCGAGGGGTTGATCAGTGGACAGTCAGTAATGGCAAGTGCGGGGGGATTCAGCCCCGACCACGGAGGAAGATGACTGAACTTTATTGCCTTCCATCACAGTCAGGAATGTTGATTCCACTGTGGTGGATGTTTATGTGTAACTTTATTTTATGTGCTGTGTATTTTTGCTTTTTTACTCAGTATGGCTGTATGCTATCGCAAATTTCACTGTAACTTAAGTGCCTGTCCCACTTGGGCAACATTTGCGCAACCCGCAGGTGGCACGTGAAGATTTTGTGAATCCCATTGCTCGCGGAATGCATGCGTCACGACGAGAGCGTGATGCGTAAATGATGTCGCGTCAATGATGCCCAAATGGGACAGGCCCTGAAATTGGTACATGTGACAATTAAATTGAATCTTGAAATGTGAATTTATATTATCGGGAGTAATTTTAATTGACAACTAGACCAAGTGGGACCCATTGGGTCCCTGTCACATGGGAGGCCTGCTCCCCCAATGCAACCTGTTCCCCCAATGGAATATTCGACCATTCACCCATAGCCCCACGGGAGGCCTGATCCCCCAACACAACCAACCCGTTCCCCAAAGCAATATTCCACCACTCACCCATAACCCCCAACTGCGCAGAGGTGGCTTATTTTCCCTTATTCACTCTCCCTCATTTTAAACTTTAAAAAAAAATGCTATTGCACTTGCTAAGGCTAGCAGGACTCAGTGTCCTGGGATTGCAACATTGTAGCGGGCAGGGCTACAATCCCATTGCGACGTCATAACCGCTGTCAGGCAGATGGAAGTAATTTTTCTCAATGTGGGGTTTTGTAAAGTTAGAAATGTGAATAACTTGTAAAATGTAACATAAATCTGAACGAAACTTGATAAAAACACATCACGAGACAATTGTGAGTGAGGTGGTCCAAAAATTGTAGCGCTAACGTGTACCGTTTTGGCGCAGTTCCAAGATCATGCACACACACAGAATCACAAACAAGATGAGAGTTTTAGTAATATACGAGACCAAGTGGGACCCATTGGACTCCCTTCTCCCATGCCATATTACACCACTCACCTGTTCTCCCAAAGCAACCCGTTTATATCTCTAACCCATTCCCCCAATGCAACGCGTTCCCCAATGCAATATTCCACCACTCACCCAAAGGCCCCCACTGCGCAGGCGCGGCTCATTTCTCCTCATCCACAACACTATCTCCCCCACTCCTCCTCGTCACCCTCCCTCTTCTCTCCCCTCTTCTCCTCCACTCCCTCACCTCTCCCTTCATCTCCTTTCCTCTACCTTCAGTCGCTCCCTCCCTCCATAAACCTTCTCCCCTCCCTACCCCATCCTCTCCCTCTATCACTCTGCTCTCCCACTCCTCACCTCTCCCCTATCCCTCTCCCCCACTAAACACATTGTTTAAATAACATTTCTCCTCCTCCCCTCCCCCACTGCCTCCCTCTCCTTACAACAATGTAACAAATCTCTCATTGCACTGGGTGAAACACTGTTGACGAGCAGTTTATGTAAATTAGATCCTATTGTGACATCATACGCTGCTAACTGCCAGTGCAAATGAGGTAAGATTTTGTAAATTTAAAATGTGAATAACTTGTAAAATATAACATAAATCTGAATGAAACGGGATAAAAAACACCCACAGGACAATTGTGAGTAAGGTAGTCCAAAAATTGTAGCACTATCGTGTACTGTTTGGCGTAGTTCTGGGCATCCCTGAATCACGGACAGACAGGCAGAATCACAAACAAAGAAGATGAGAGCTTTAGAATATACTATAAGTGGGACCCGTTGCGTCCCATGTTCACACGGGAGGGCTGGTCCCCCAATGCAATATTCCACCTCTCCACCAATTCCAATCTTGGTGAGCAGAGGGGGAGCATTCTGGAGCACTAGTATGGGTGTTGTGGGCTGAAGGGACTGGTTTCCTGAGGGCTAGTATGGACATTGTGGGACAAATGGATACTTGGGGTGGCAGCTCAGTCACTCAAGCCTGATGTGCTGGCAGCTCACTCATGGCTGCTGGGCTGGCAGTTTACTCACGTCTATTCCTTGAAATTCCATTTCAAGCAGGGTGTAAGACCACCAAATTCAAATGCAGTTTCCTACCGCTACAAGCAGGGTGCAAGGCCACCAAATTCAGGTGCAGTTTCCTACCACTTCAAGCAGGGTGCAAGGCCACCAAATTCAAGTGCAGTTTCATACCACTTCAAGCAGGATCCAAGTCCACCAAACTCAAGTGCAGTTTCATGCCACTTCAAGCAGGGTGCAAGGCCACCAAATTCAAATGCAGTTTCATACCATTTCAAGCTGGGTGAAACCACCATAAAACCACACAAAACATCACACTCATAGTTCAGTAGACATTCAGTGTGCTCAGTTGATTCACAGCTCAGACAGAGGCGTGACCTCTCCCTCCCCCATCTTGCAGGTACTGAGCCACACCCACATTTCTGGATTTATAATTCCTCCCCCCTCCCCCCTCCTACCGGAAGGGGCAAGGCCTTCATGGCGTGATTGATAGGAGAGAGAGTCTCAACATTTTTTAAACATTAATAACACTTTAATTTTTCATTGATGGGAAGAATCCTCTGCACCTGATGAGCGGAGGGGGACTGAGTAAGATGGACAAAAGTCACAGCTGTAAGTGGTTGCATTTTATCTAAAATCAATATACAGTGCAAACAGGAAGTTGTCAAGTTTAGACTTTTAATCATTTGCCATTTCAAACCAACCACCACCCACCATTTGCTGTGCTTTATTTAAAACCATCCACCACCAACCATTTGCTGTGCTTTATTTCAAACCAACCACCACCAACAATTTGCTGTGCTTTTTCAAACCAACCACATTTTCATTTTCAAACCACATTAAGGGCACTCAAGGTCAGTAAAACCACACTCACAGTTTAGCAGACATGTGTTCAGTGTTATTCACAGCTCAGACTGAGAGACGTGACCCTCTCACTCTCCCCATCTTGCAGAGACTGACTGAGGCCCTCAACACTTCCGGGTTTTATAGTCCCTCAGGAAGGGGCTTGGCCTTCAGGAGAGAGAATCTCAACATTTTTTAAACACTAATAACTCTTGTATTTTTCATCGATGGGAAAAATCCTCTTGTCCTCTGCGCAGCGGAGCGGGACTGTGTAGGATGGCTAAAAATCACAGCCGTAAGTGGCAGCGTTTTTTGTAAAATCAATATAAAGAACAACAGGAAGTAGTCAAGATCAGACTTTTAGTAATATAGATATAGATAGATAGATGATAAATAATATTCTTCGAGTGATAATAGTTACCTTCCTCCTGATGTTGACATTTTTGTTTCAGAGGCTCAGTATCTACATTATTTTCTCCATTTTAAATTAAGTATAATGCCTAACCAAGATCTGAAATGATGAAACAACGCATTTAATCTAAAACGTTTGTGGATTTTTTTTATTCACACATTCCAATGGTTCTATTCTGCACGGGTTTCCCGAGGCATCAGAACATCCACAACCACCCCATAAAACAAGTACATGTTCTACAGCACGGTAAGGAATATTATCTTATTTTTATTGTAACCATTTTTATGTCCTGTTACAAATGTATTTGTGCAGAAATCATGCACAATACACTCCAGCAATTATGATTGACGCGGTTACAAAGTTCGTTGTTCAATGGAATGTGATCCAATTTATGAGAAATTGCTTTCCTCTCGATGGAAAAGTGTGTAAGGCGCTGACAACAACCTCTGACATCGAGGCAAATTATTATTTACTTCACGTCTACCTTCTCCAAGCCACGCTATTGAATTCGGTACACTCTTTGAACAGAAGGTCAGTGGTGCGTCTCAAGTGCACCTCAAACAAATTATCACTGTGGAATTCGCCAGATCGGCCTTCCCGAAAGTGAATGGGTGGAAAGTAAGTGGTCCAGATGGCTGCATCCTCGGGGCCTGTACGGAGCAGTTGGCATAGGTATTCACAGATATCTTACTACTCCATTCTAAGGTCTCTACCTGCTTCAAGAAGACTCACTATCAAGCTGGTACCAACGAAAAGTAAGAAAGTATTGTTGGGTTGCATCACAGCTTCGTTTGGGAAAAGCTCTGCCTAAGACCGCAAGGAAGTGTAGACAGTTGTAGATGTAGATGTGCATGGTGTGTTTAATGACTAAAATCCAGTGGCTCTGACATTCCCTATCATGAAGCGCCGCCAGAGATTGGTGAAGGCACACATTAACTCCAGCCTCTCAGCCAACCTTGATCCACTGTAGTTTGCTTACCATCACAAGTCCATAGCAGACACTGTCTCCCTGGCACTAAACACATCTCTGGAATACATAGACAACAAGGACTCCTACATTAGACTTGTACTTATCCACCACAACTCATCCTTCAAAAGCATAATCCCATCCAATCTCATCTCCAAACTCCTGGACCAAGGAATCAGCACCCACTCTGCCACTGGATCATCAACTTTCTGACCCACAGACTTTAATCAGTAAAGATAGGTGACAACATCTCCCGAGCGCAAACCTGATGTCACCAGGGTTTCGGCCCCACAGCCCCCGAGCCCCGCTCCTGACGCCTGTCCCGGGACCCGACCCTTTTACACACCCGGAGCGGAACCTGAACAGATTGTCAGCCATTGCTTTATATCCCAAGTTCCGAAAAGCGGATAAAGTTTCTCGGTGAATTTATTCACAGCGAAGGTGTGGAGATGCGACTTTGTGTCCGCGTTGTAAAATGACACTATCCCGGACTCATAACTCAGATAAACTCCCACCCTACTGGGAATGAGGTTGGCGGGGAGACGGGATCGAGGTGAGGTGTTTACATTAAATCCGTCACTTTGCCGCCCGATGGTCCAGATTCCAGCCTCAGGAACCAGCGCCACCCATTGCCTCCTCTTCACAGACTTTGCAGCAACTCCCACACTCCAGACCCGATTACTGGCCACCTTCACCTCCCAGTAATGTCTCCCCGATGTGAATCCCTCCGATCCCAGCACACACTCCCAGACAGTTAACCGCGTCCCAGTGTCAGGGAGACTCATCTCAGTCTTGGCCCACCTCACGCTCCTCCGATCCTTAGACACCTCGAGATTCGTTTTCCCCGTTTCCACATCCAACGTCACGGAGACTAGGAGGGGCGGGGAGAAGCAGAGTTGCAAATCAATGGGGGGTGGGGGAAATTCGAGCAGCATTCCTACTGGACCGGGGCAACGCTGTTCAGAATCAAGCATAGTCGGCCAAATAATTGAAATCATACAAATGGAAAATGGACAGGATTGAAAGCTCTGGAGGATTAATGGTTGAGAAAGAGGGAAAAATATGGGGGAAGGGGAAGGGAGAGTCATTTTAGGTCAGTGGTTATCTAGGCATTTTCTAAGATCGCGGGCTCTTACACACAGAGGGGGGTGTGTCATCGGTAGCCACAGGTACAGTTCCAGAAAGTTAAGCGTGGCTAATGTACAGGAATTTAAAATGAATTGGGAAGTCAAATCAGCGTAGAACTTTCACTGTAAACGACAGGGCCCTAGGCGGATTGTAGAAGAAACATAGAACATAGGTGCAGGAGTAGGCCATTCGGCCCTTCGAGCCTGCACCGCCATTCAATATGATCATAGCTGATCATCCAACTCAGTATTCCGTACCTGCCTTCTCTCCATACCCCCTGATCCCTTTAGCCACAAGGGCCATATCTAACTCCCTCTTAAATATAGCCAATGAACTGGCCTCAACTACCTTCTGTGGCAGAGAGTTCCAGGGATTCACCACTCTGCATGAAAAATGTTTTTCTCATCTCGGTCCTAAAGGATTTCCCCTTTATCCTTAAACTGTGACCCCTTGTCCTGGACTCCCCCAACATCGGGAACAATCTTCCTGCATCTAGCCTGTCCAACCCCTTAAGAATTTTGTAAGTTTCTATAAGATCCCCCCTCAGTCTCCAAAATTCCAGCGAGTACAAGCCGAATCTATCCAGTCTTCCTTCATATGAAAATCCTGACATCCCAGGAATCAGTCTGGTGAACCTTCTCCGTACTCCCTCTATGGCAACAAGAAAGGAACCTTTCTCCTCCTGTCAGCCTTCTAGCCTCTCTGAATTTTTTATTTCCAACTACCGGCGTGACATCAACCATCTGAACTTCTCCACCCCTCTTACCCAAACCAGTCTCACCCTTTGTGAACAGTAACAATTTCAATGTTGTTATTAAACCTGTTGACAAGGCAGGTGTTGGTGTGGTCTGGAGGGCTGACCTCTACTGTGCTGAGGCCAAGCTCTAGGACACCCCCTCAAACATAACCCTTGCCCATGACCCCACAGACGAACCACCGGTCACAGTCTCACAGACCATCAGTGATCTCATCACCTCTGATTATCTCCCCTCCACAGCCTCCAGACTGATAGTTGTCCAGCCCCATACTGCCTGCTTCTAACTACATCCTAATATCTACAAACAGGACTGCCCTGACAGGCATTGTTTCTGCTGCCTCTGCCCCACCAAACTCACCCCCAAGTACATTCATTCTGTCTTGTCCATCCCTTCCGACCTACATCTGAGACACCTCACATGTCTTCAACATTTTAATAAGTTTCCATTTCTTGGCCCTATTGCTTCATCTTTACCATTGGCATCCCGCCCCTTTGCACCTCCATGAAGGTTTTAAGGCCTTCTGGTTCCTCCTGGTACAGAAACCCAATCGGTTTCCCTCTACTAACAATTCTCTATTAACTTTACCCCTCAAATTCACTTTGATTATCTCTGACACCTCTCTCCCCTTCATTGATCTCTCTTTCTCCATCACAGGTGGCAGATTATCAACAGACAGCTACTATTAGCCCACTGACTCCCACAGTTACCTTGACTACACCTCCTCCCACCATGTCTCTTGCAAGGACGCCATATCCTGCTCCTAATTTCTTCATCTCTGCCGCATCTGCTTCTGGGATGAGGCTTTGTAGGCTAGGACATTGATGGATTTCATTGAAATTTACAAAGTTTGTACAATGTACAACAGGCTGGATGCAGTGAGGATGGTTCCCTTCACTGGTTTCTGGAATTAGTGCTCACAGACTCAGAATAAGGGATATGCAATTGAGTAGAGGATGAGTTCATTTGAAACAGAGATCAGTGTATATTTTTTTATGAAAGTAAATGTGGTGATGCCATAAAATTGGTTAGATAGCCATGGTCTTTTTGATCAGTGGGCCGAGCTTGAATGGACATGGGCCTACAGTTGGTCATGTTTCTTACGTGTGATCATGAGTGATTTGGTGCCTATCCCTGACTGTGTGTGGTTCATAACATGTGACTGTTACTAAAGAAGGCCTGATTTAAGTGGCCACCCACGCTGCCCTTGATCTGATGATTTGCCAAGGTAGCTCCGAGGGAGGTCAAGTGCTGCATAATATTCAGACTTGGTGATTAGGGAAGCTTTAATTCTGAAATGGCAAATGTGAGGCTGTGCTCCTGGTAGTGTCTTCCACTCTGACTATAGTTGTGTGTGTGTGTGTGTGTGTGTGTGTGTGTGTGTGTATATTAATTAGACTGAACATCAATGGAGTGTTTATCCGTGGCAATTGAATGTATATAAATGCGTTAATGCACATTAGTCACATGCGAAGTGTGCATTGATGTGAGTGTGTGCACCATATATGAGTGGGTTCCTTATGTTAGTAAATAGACTGGATCTGAAAGGGATGGATTACACGTTACTCAGGGAAAAAACCAATGTGAGTGTATTTGTGAAGGAAAGTTGGCAACATCAACTGGGCTGCATGTGATTTCCCAGTGCTGAGGTCGATGCTGGTTGGTCTGTCCTATCTCATTCCTTCAATATATGAATGTGTAATGCTGGTGAGTCCAGCAGAAGACTGATCCGAGTCAACATGAGTCTGCCGTCATGCACCATTCAGGCATGTTTATTGGTGCAGACTTCCTTCTCTGAAGGATCCCAGCGTGTCGTTATGATAATCCGGTCATCATACTGGTCTAGCTATTATCCTCCTAGGATTTCATTAACTGAATTTTAATTCCCCAGCTACTGTAATAGGATGTAATGATATTGTGGGGGGGCGGGTCATGTGGGGAAAGGGGTGATGGTGATATGTGGATAAGTTCAGGATGCTGTTGTAGATGGAAGAGCCCTTGTAAAGGTTGTATTATGCTCTTCTGTTGGTAGATTTCAGGAATCTGACAATTTTGAAAGTAATTCCTCATGGTAGGCATGATTGACGATGTATTGCAACTTCAACTCCCTCTCCACCCATTATTAAAGTCAATGTGTAGATCTAATTATCTTTGGCATTTGGATCACAAACAAGGAGAACGGAAATAGTATAAGTTTTACCTCGCTTCATGACTTCAACCACATCTCTCAACACAGTATTCAACAAAAAGGGCTGATCGAATTTTCCAATTGGCAAGGCACCATCTGCCACTGACAATACTTGGCCATCATCATTAACCCTAAAATTATTAAAGATCCAGTTAAACAAATATACACATGTAAATGTCTGTCATCTTAGAAAATGGTGCAGAGATTAAGCAAAGAGCAAGTCCTACCTTCTCTCTTGGTGAGCTTCCTCCTGAAATAAATAAAACACAAATCTGAATTGGGTGAGATGGACGATGACATCACAACAGCAGGAATTTAACCCCCATATTACAAGCCTCTGAACATTCCCATTTCCCAACTCTTACTTCTGCTGACACACAGACAGAAAAAGGATATTGCAGAAAAGACCTAGAACAACGGGAGAATACCTATGTTATGAAAATTGTGCCACGACTGAGTGGATGCAACTTTCTGGAATGGCTGGAGAGGTTATGTTTTTCTTATTTGCATCAGTGTCAGAGACAGTCAGATGGAGGGATTCAAAATTATTAATGGATTTGATTGGGCAAGGTGAAATATCCCTAATTGTGCGTAAAATGTCTAATAGTCTCCAACAAATTCTACGAGAATAGGTAATGGTTGTTGATGGATAAAGCGAGTAGATGGGAGGAAGGTTGTGCAAAGCAGAAAAACTGATGGGAGAAGATGGTGAGTCTGACCTGTCTGTGTTGAAGAATGGGATTAATTCAATGTTGATCATACCCAAACAAAACAATGTTTTAATCCCCCCAAATAACCAACTACACCTTGTAAACCGGATATCAATGACAAATCTAATGTATATGCCACTGTCAGGATTTCACTGTTAGTTCCCACTCACTGACATGCCCATCCACAAGTATGTCAACACACAAACACAAAACCTGATCACTCAAGGCTGCCCCACCATTCAATATGGTCAAGGCTGATCTACCCTGGGCTTGAATGTCTTTTCTTGACTATATTTCCATCGCCCCCAATTCCCCACACCTTCATTAGAGACTTCCCACTCATGACACATCTCCACTCACATGCCCCCTTAGGGTTTTATATGTTTCACCCGGATCAACCCCAAACTCAATAAAATATAGACACAACCTGTTTAAGCTCTCTTGATAGAATGATCCTGTCATCACAGACATAAGCCTTGTCTACTTCCTTGGATTCCCTCCGATTTTACATATGCACAAAACCACAGCAACTCATTCTTGAGAAGATACGTGGCATCCTGGGACTCCATGGACATTTTCTAAAGTCTTCTAATTTGCATGACCACATTAACTCGGCGCCAGTTGTAAATCAGAATTCAATCCACAAACATAGAGACAATTTAAATATTTTTTATTTAATAAAAAGTAATGCAGCATGGAAACAGGCCCTTTGACCCAACCTGACAATGCCACCAAGATGCCCCATCTTAGATTAGATTAGATTAGATTAGATTAGATTCCTTTATTGTCATTCAGACCTTTCGGTCTGAACGAAATTATGTTGCCTGCAGTCATACACAGAACCAATAAAAACAAAACATACAATAAACACAAATTAAACATCCACCACAGTGAGTTCACCAAGCACATCCTCACTGTGATGGAGGCAAAGTCTTAGTCTCCGTCTCTTCCCTCCTTGTTCTCCCTCTGCGCTGAGGCGATCGATCCAGGCCAGAGATGCAGCCCTCCAGTCCAGCGGACCTCCGTGGTGATGTCGCCGCCGCCGAAAGCCGGAACGCCGTCTCCGCTCCGAGACGGCCCGCCACAGCATCAGCTCCGGGCAGCCGCCCCAGCTCCGGGTCCCGCAGTCTCCGCTCCGGGCCGCCGCCCCAGCTCCGGGTCCCGCAGTCTTCGCTCCGGACCGCTGCCCCAGCTCCGGGCAGCCTCCCCAGCTCCAGGCCGCTGCCCCAGCTCCGTGTCCTGCAGTCTCAGCTCCGAGCCCCGCTGCATCAGCTCCAGGATCTGCCTGCATTTGGGCCATTTCATCCTGAACCTTTCCCATCCATGCCATATACCAGCTTCTTTGTGAAAAGGTTGCCCCTCATGCTCCTATTAAATCTTTCCCCTCGATCCTTAAATATATGTTTTCTTGATTCCGCTGCTCTGGTTTAAAAAATCTCTGCATATCTACTCCATCTATTCCCCTCATGATCTTATACATCTCTTTAAGCTCACCTCTCATCCTTCTGCGCTCCAAGGAATAAAGTCCGAGCCTGTCCAGCCTCTCCCTACAGTTGATTATTACATGTCAGGGTTTATGGGGAGAATAGCATGAGAATGAGGTTGAGAGGGGAAGATAGATCTGCCAAGATTGACTGGCAGAGTAGACTTGACGGGCCAAATGGCCTAATTCTGCTCATATCGCTCATGAACCCTTCAAGTCCTGATAACATCCTCAGAAATCCTCTCTGCACTCTTTCCAACATAACAATATCTTTCTCAGAGCTGGATAACTAAAACTAAGCACAATACTCCAAACATGGACTCACCGAAGTCTTGTATAACCATAACATAATATCCCAACTTCTACACTCAGTACCATGACTGAAGAAGCCCTGTGTGCAGAAAGCCTTCACGATCATCCAATCTACCTGTGGTGCCACTTTCAAAGAATTGTGCACTTGCACTCCTAGATTCCTCTGTTCCACAACATTGCCAGAGACCAACCATTTACTGTGATGGTCCTGCCCTGGCTGCACTTGCCAAAATGATACACCTCACACGTATCTGCATTAAACGGCAATATTAAACGGCAATAACTATTCGTCAAGCCATTTGTTCAAATGATCAAGATCCTGTTGTAATTTTCGATAACCATATAACCATATAACAATTACAGCACGGAAACAGGCCATCTCGGCCCTTCAAGTCCGTGCCGAACACTTATTTTCCCTTAGTCCCATCTACCTGCACACAGACCATAACCCTCCATTCCTTTCCCGTCCATATACCTATCCAATTTATTTTTAAATGATAAAATCGAACCTGCCTCCATCACTTCCACTGGAAGCTCATTCACACAGCTACCACTCTCTGAGTAAAGAAGTTCCCCCTCATGTTACCCCTAAACTTCTGTCCCTTAATTCTCAAGTCATGTCCTCTTGTTTGAATCTTCCCTACTCTCAATGGGAAAAACTTATCCACGTCAACTCTGTCTATCCCTCTCATCATTTTAAAGACCTCTATCAAGTCCCCCCTTAACCTTCTGCGCTCTAAAGAATAAAGACCTAACTAGTTCAACCTTTCTCCGTAACTTAGTTGCTGAAACCCAGGCAACATTCTAGTACATCTCCTCTGTACTCTCTCTATTTTGTTGACATCCTACCTAAAATTAGGCGACCAAAATTGTGATAGGTAAGGTACTGGAGAGTGGGATGAAATATGTATATATTTGGAGAGACAGGGGCTGATTAAGGATAGTCAGCAGGGATTTGTACGTGGAGATCATGCCTCACAATCGGATATATTTGAACAGGCCCAGGAGACGTATCTACCTTCATACACATTAGGAGGTTCAGCACCTCCTCGACCATAATATTGACTGGCCTCAAGACACTTTCTTTAACTGTCCTAAATTCCCCAGTCTTCATGTCTTTCTCTGTGGCAAAAACAGAGGAGAAATACTCACTGAAGACTGCCCATCTATGTGACTCCACATAGATATAACCACTTTGGTTTCTGAGGGGCCCTATTCTCTCTTTAGTTATCCTCTTTCCTTAAAGTACTAATAAATTATCTTTGAATTTCCCTTGATATTATCTGCCAGAGCTATCTCTTGCCCCCTTTGTGCCCTCCCGATTTCCTTTTTAAGTACACTGCTCAGTTCCAGAAACTCCTGACCAGAGTCTGAATTTCTCTCATCATCCAAGCTGCATTGCCCTTCATGCTTTTAAATACATCAACATTTCCAGATGTCCCTTTGTCGCAAACAATCTACTCCAATCAATTTGAGCAAGTTCTTGTCTAATACCACCAAAGTTTACCTTGCCCCAATTCAGAATTTTAACTTGCGGGCCCACCCTGTCTTTATCCATATTATCTAACAGAATAGTGATCTCTAGTCCCAAAAGGCTCACCCACAAAGACTTCAGGTATCTCGTCCTTTCCAGTTTCCTAAGGGTAGTTTAAGCTTTACCCTCTCCCATAGAGTGCCCTCTATATATTGCCCATGAAGATTTTCCTGAACACATATACAATTTCCATCCTTTTTTTTTTTTTTTTTTTTTTTTTGAAAATATTTTTTATTGGAGATAGGTACATAACCAAAATACATCATTACATGTCAATTATTATTACATTGTCTCCAATACTTTTTACCTTTTTTTTTTTTAAACTAGATAGAACTAAAGAGATAGATGAAGTAAAGAAAGAAAAGAAAGAGAAGAAAAACAAAAAACAAAAACAACAAACAAAAAAAAAAAGGTAGTTAGAGAAGAATGGAAAAATTTGTTAAAATAAAAAAGACTTCATTCGAGATATTTTCGTACATTTCAGAGTATAATATTTCATCCATTCTTTAGCCCGCGTGCTAGTCAGGTTCCTGTGCTGAACCATTCTGACCCTTTAAGTAATCAATAAAAGGAGACCATGTTCCAACGAATGATTCCTGTTTATCCAACAGGGAAAATCTGATTCTTTCCACGTTTAAGGTCTCCGTCATTTCTATAATCCACATTTTGATTGTGGGGGCCGTAGGGCCTTTCCAAAATTTTAGAATTAATTTTTTTCCTGTTATTAAACTATAATCAATAAAGTTTCTTTGTGTTGTTCTAAGTGTTTGATTTAATTCTAATATTCCGAGTATTATTAATTTTGGATCTGGGTCCAATTGTATGCTGGTTACTTTAGATATTATACTAAAAATATTTACCCAGAATTTTTTTTTTTATACAGTTTGCAAACATATGAGATAATGTAGCTTCTAAATGTTGACATTTATCACATATAGGTGAGATATGTTGAAAAATTTTATGTAGTTTTGTTTTTGAATAATGTAACCTATGTATTACTTTAAATTGTATTAGAGAATGTCTGGCGTTTAGTGAACACTGATGTATGTGTTGCAAACTTTCTTCCCAAGTATCTTTCGTTATTACTTGATTTAATTCTTTTTCCCATGTTTGTCTGTGTAAGTCCGTCGAGGGAATGTCACTGTCTAATAAAATATTGTATATATAAGATATTAATTTTTCTGTATTAGGATGTTTGTTCCAACATTCATCAAGAATTTCTGAATTTCTAATTCGAAAATTTTGGGAGTTCGATTTTACATAATCTCTAAGTTGAAGATATCTGAAATAATCATTTCCTCGAAGTCCATAAGTCTGTTGCAATTCCTGAAATGTCAGAAAAGTACCTTCCTTGTAAAGTTGTCCCATATTTTTAATTCCATAATTCTTCCATTGTGTAAAACCCCCGTCCAACCATGAAGGCTTAAACAAAGGATTATTCACAATTGGAAGAAAAAGTGATAAATTATCTAATTTTAATGTCTTTTTTAATTGTTTCCAGATTCGTATAGCACTAAATATTATAGGGTTTTCCCTATAAATTTTTTTGTTTAATTTAGACGTAGCAAATAATATCGAACCGATATCAAAAGGTAAACAATCTTCCTTTTCCATTTTTAACCAGTCTGGTTGATGATCTATTTCTTCCAACCAGAAATTCATATTTTTAATGTTAACTGCCCAGAAATAAAACAAAAAATTGGGTAAAACCAAGCCTCCATTTATTTTTAATTTACACAAGTGTCTTTTGTTTATCCTATGATTCTTATAATCCCAGATAAAATCATTAACAATAGAGTCCAATTTTTTAAAAAAGTTTTTTGTCAGATATATCGGAATTGTCTGAAAAAGATATAGTATTTGCGGTAAAAAAATCATTTTTATGGCATTGATTTTGCCTACCATTGAGATAGGAAGTGTTTTCCAGTATTGAATATTCTTATGTAGTTTGTTCAGTAATGGGGGGAAATTTGCTTTAAATAATGATGTATATATCTTAGTTACATAAATACCTAGATATTTAAATTTTTCATTTACTATTTTAAATGGAAATTGTTGTATTGTCTGTTTGTTATGTTCCCTTATTGGCATAATTTCACTTTTATTCCAATTTATTCTGTATCCTGAAAGTGAACCAAATTGGGTTATTAGCTTTAATAAGTTTGGAATACTAATTTCTGGTTTTGTAATGTAAATTAATACATCATCTGCGTATAGAGAAATTTTATTCACTGTGTCCTTTGTGTTATACCCATGTATTTCCGGATGCCCCCTAACTCTTTCTGCCAGTGGCTCAATAGCAAGCGCAAATAATAATGGAGATAATGGGCATCCTTGTCTACAACCTCTAGATAGGCTAAATTTAGGTGACAACCTTTGGTTTGTAAGTATTCTAGCCGTGGGATTTGTATATAACAGTTTTATCCATGTACAGAATTTCTCCCCTAGCTGCATATTTTCCATCACCGAAAATAAATAAGGCCATTCGACCTGATCAAATGCTTTTTCAGCATCAAGTGAAATTATTGCTAGATCTTCATTAATAATTCTCTTAGAATATATAATATTAAATAATCTTCTTAGATTATAATATGAGTACCGTTTCTGAATAAAGCCTGTTTGGTCAGGGTGTATTAATTTATTCATCACTGTACCTAATCTATGCGCTAGTATTTTAGTTAAAATTTTCTGATCTGTATTTAAAAGTGCAATTGCTCTGTATGATCCCGGGTCTTCCAGATCTTTATCAGCTTTAGGAATAAGTGTTATTATTGATTCATTTAAAGTGTCTGGAAGTTTCTGTTGAGTATAGATATACTCATACAGTCTTTGTAAACGTGGGCTAAGCAAATCATAAAATTTTTTATAAAATTCGGAACCTAAACCATCTGGTCCTACTGCTTTACCATTTTTTAAAGAGCCAATAGACTCCTCAATATCCTTTATCGTAATCTCCCTTTCTAATAATTCTCTATCGTTTGAATCTAAACCTTTTAAATTACATTTTATTAAAAAATCTGCTATTCCTTCTGATTGTGCTACGGTTTTAGTTGAATAAAGGTTATGATAGTATTGGAGAAATCTATCATTTATATCCTTGGGCATTTTTAATAATTCTCCTGTCTCTGTTCTAATTTTATGAATTGTTTTTTCCCCTTCCATTTTTCGTAACTGACGTGCTAATAATTTTTGTGGTTTGTCTCCAAATTCAAAATGTAGTTGTTTGTTTTTTGATAAAGTTTTATTACTTGTTCTGAATACATTTTATTTAATTTATATTTCAATACAGCAATTTTATTATGTTTTAAAGTAGATGGCATTCTCGCATTTTCTATATCTAGTTGCTTGATTTCAATTTCCAATGTTTGTTGCTTAATCCTGTTCTCTTTATTATAAAATGCTTGAGCAGAAATTAATGTACCTCGAACATACGCTTTAAACGTTTCCCACATAAGAGAAGTAGGTGTTTCAGGGTTGTCATTTACCTCAAAAAAATATTTGAATCTGTTTAATAATATATTCCTGGCATGATCTTTCGTTCAAAATTTGTGGGTTAAATCTCCAATATGCTTGTTTCTCGGACATTCCATTTAATTTAATCATGAATGTTACAGGTGCGTGATCTGAGATTATAATGTTATGGTATTTTGAATTATAAATAAATGGGATAAACGTAGAATCAACTAAAAAATAATCTATTCTTGAGTATGTTTTGTGTACTGGTGAGTAAAATGAATATTCCCGTCCCGTTGGGTTTTCTATTCTCCAGATATCCTTAATATTAGTGGTATTAATAAATGAATTTAGAAATACACTTGATTGAGATTTTACTTTTTTTTGCCTTGATGATCTGTCTAAGTATGGATCTAGTGTACAATTGAAGTCTCCTCCAATTATTAATTTATATTGTGTAAATTCAGGAATTTTATTAAATGTTTTATTAAAAAACTTGGGGTTATCAAAATTAGGCCCATAAACATTAAGAAGAATCACTTTTTCTCCATTTAACTCTCCAACTAATATAATATATCTACCATCAATATCCACTATTGTTGAAGAGTTCTTAAAAGGTATTCCTTTACGAATTAGTATTGCAACTCCTCTGGACTTATGGGAAAAGGAGGAATGATATGATTCAGCGATCCACTTAGCTTTAAGTCTATGTTGGGATTCCTTTTTAAGGTGTGTTTCTTGTAGAAATATTATATCTGTTTTGATTAAATTTAGATGTGCCAAAACTTTACCTCTCTTAATTGGTTCATTAATTCCCTTGACATTCCAACTACAAAATGTTATTCCCTGACCCCCTCTTATCATATTAACATCTTGCATATTGTTTCTAAGGTGGTCTATAACCGAGCAGAAGGTACAACACATAGAACCTGACCCTGCTCCCGAACCTCAAATAGATGAATTTAAAATCATATACATCGCTCTTCCGAACACATCTCCTTGTATTAGTCTTATTTTTCCATTCAAACATTAAATTATAAAAATATTTAAAGTGAAAAAAGTGATAGAGTTGGTTAGTATAGGGTGAAAGAAAAAGAACTACATCTACAATTAGTGTAGTTAGTGATAGCCACACTAACGTGGCTAGAATTCTAAAGACTTCCGTAGCCTTTGTAAGATTGAAGATTTTCCTGAACACATATACAATTTCCATCCTGTCTAAACAATTTGCACTATGACAGTCCCTGTCTATATTGAGATAAATCCCCGTAACAACTTTATTAGTCTTACAGTGGTCTGCAATCAACTGGCATATTTGCTCTTCTAATTCCCATTGACTATTTGGCAGTCTGTGGAATACTCCCAATAAAATCATCTCTTTTTAATTACTCAGCCCCACCCACGAGCATCAGTGGATGAACCATCAGTAATGTAATCTTGGACTTCTGCTGTGACATCCTCCTTAATCAATAAGGCAACACTCCCTCCTCTCTTATCCCCACTTTTATCTCTCCTGCAGCACGTACCCTGGAACATGGAAACATAGAAAATAGGTGCAGGAGGAAGCCCTTCAAGCCAGCACCGCCATTCATTGTGATCATGGCTGATCGTCCCCAATCAATAACCCGTGCCTGCCTTCTCCCCATATACCTTGATTCCACCAGCCCCCAGAGCTCTATCTAACTCTCTCTAAAATCCATCCAGTGATTTGGCCTCCACTGCTCTCTGTGGCAGGGAATTCCATAAATTCACAACTCTCTGGGTGAAAAAGTTTTTTCTCACCTCAGTCTTAAATGGCCTCCCCTTTATTCTAAGACTGTGGCCCCTGGTTCTGGACACGCCCAACATTGGGAACATTTTTCCTGCATCTAGCTTGTTCAGTCCTTTTATAATTGTATATGTTTCTACAAGATCCCCCTCATCCTTCTAAACTCCAGTAAATACGAGCCTAGTCTTTTCAATTGTTCCTCATATGACAGTCCCACCAGCCCAGCGATCAATCTTGTGAACCTACGCTGCACTGCCTCAATCACAAGGATGTCCTTCCTCAAATTTGGAGACCAAGACTGTACACAATACTCCAGATGTGGTCTTACCAGAGCCCTATACAACTGCAGAAGAATCTATACTGAAATCCTCTTGTTATGAAACATTAAGCTACTAGTCCTGTCTCTCTCTTAGTTAGGTTTCCATAATGGCTACAAATTCCCATCCGCATGTACCCATCCATGCCCTGAGATCACCTGTCTTACCTGTCAGGTTTCTTGTATTAAATGAAGTGCAATTCAATAGTCCTTCCTTGCTATCTGCCATGTTCCTTCCTATTCTGTTCACTGAACTTTCTTCATCGACTTCCATACCAACTTCCAGCCTCTCTCCAGCTTCAGTCCTGCATTGGATCCCGCTCCCCCGCCAGTAGTTGAAACCCACCCCTGTAGCACTAGCCAACCTGCCTGCCAGGATATTGGTTCCCCATCCAGTTCAGGTGCAATCCATCCCTCTTGGACGGGTCACATCTGGCCCAGAAGAGATCCCAAATTTGAGACCAATAGGCCTTTTTTCCTGCATAGACATAGACTCATCAGGCATGAATATGAATTATTACAAATGTAACATTTATTTTAAATATATATCCCAACATTCTGTGAGTCTGCCCTTACACTGAACCAAACTGACATGTAATTACTCACTTTGAGAAATATCATACCGTCTTTCTGATCCATCTGTTCCTGCAACTTTGCGAGTTCCTCCTGAATAGAGTGTAATTTTTTCTTAATCTCTTGGAGATTTTGCTCCATTGGAATTAAAATACTCTTCTCTTCCTCCAGGAGATTTCTCAATAAGCGTTGCTCTTTCTCAGTGAGAATCTGGTGCAGATCAGCAAACTGGGATGTGATGTGGGACTGAAGGCTGTTTGACTGCTCCTGTCAAATGGAAGGTTAATATATGATGCCAGTGAATTCTACTTCCTGTAGAAATGGATGGTGAACACAGGGTCCATTAATCTTAAATTAGAGTCAGAAAGCACAGAAACAGGTCCTTACACCCAACATTCATGCCACCCACTGTACTTGCCTCATTTACCTAAATTTTGTCCGCAGCATTCTTTGACTTTTGAATCAAGAGCTTTTTTAGCTGCTTCTTAAATGTAGGTAGATAGATAGACACAAAATGCTGGAGTAGCTCAGCGGGACAGGCAGCATCTATGGATAGAAGGAATGGGTGACGTTTCGGGACAAGACCATTCTCCGGACTAAGAGTCAGCGGACAGGGAGTCACAGAGAACAGGAAGTGTAAGAGATCAAAAGAGATGAAGATCAAGGAAAATGTAGAATAGATCATTGTTAGCTAGGAGAAGGTGACAACAAAGCAAACAGGTAAAATGTAACCAGTGGGTTACCAGTCAGACTGCTTGGAGAACTGGGAGGGAGCAGGGATGGAGAAAGAGGAAAACCAGGGCTAACTTGAAGTTAAAGAAGTCAATATCATACCGCGGGGGTGTAAGCTGCCCAAGTGAATTACGACACTGAGGTTTAAGCTGCCCAAGCAAAATATGCAATATATAACATTGACGATTACATCGGGGCAACTTCCTGCACCCATGGAGAAAACACGGACTTCATTTACTTCACTGCTAATTTCCATCCTGCACTCATATTCACGTGGGCCATCTCCGACATTTCCCTGCCATTTCTTAGAAACATAGAAAAACAGGTGCAGGAGTAGGCCATTCGGCCCTTCGAGCCAGCACTGCCATTCAATATGATCATGGCAGATCATCGAAAATCAGTACCCCGTTCCTGCCTTTTCCCCATATCCCTTGATTCCTTTAGCCCTAAGAGCTCTCTTGAAAAACGTCCGGTGAATTTGCCTCCACTGCCTTCTGTGGCACAGAATTCCACAGATTCACAACTCTCTGGGTGAAGAATTTTTTCCTTAGCTCAGTCTTAAATGGCCTACCCCTTATTTTTAAACTGTGGCCCCTGGTAACATCGGCAACATTTTTCCTGCATCTAGCTTGTAAAATCCTTTAAGAATTGTATATGTTTCTATTAGATATCCTCTCATCCTTCTAAATTCCAGTGAATACAAGCCCAGTCAACCCATTCTTTCATAATTTGTCAGTCCCGCCATCCCAGGAATTAATCTGGTGAACCTACGCCGCACTGCCTCAATAGCAATAATGTCCTTCCTCAATTTAGGAGACCAAAATAACACACAATACTGCTGGTGCGGTCTCACCAGGGCCCTGTACAGCTGCATTAGGACCTCCTTGCTCCTAACCTCAAATCCTCTTGCAATGAAGGCCAACATGCCATTAGCTTTCTTCACTGCCTTGCAGTACCTGCATGCTTACTTTCAGTGGCAGATGTACGAGCACACCCAGGTCTCGTTGCATCTCCCCTTCTCCTAATCTGACACTAACTATAATAATCAGATAATAATCTGCCTTCCTGTTCTTGCCACCAAAGTGGATAACCTCACATTTATCCACATGATACTACATCTGCCATGCATCTTCCCACTCACCCAACCTATCCAAGTCAACCTGCAGCCTCATTGCATCCTCATCTCAGCTCACACTGCCACCCAGCTTTGTGTCATCCGCAAACTTGGAGATGTCACATTTAATTCCCTCGTCTAAGTCGTTGATATATATTGTAAACAACTGTGGTCCCAGCACCGAGCCTTGCGGCACCCCACTAGCCACTGCCTGGCATTCTGAAAAGGACACGTTAATTTCTACTCTTTACCTCCTGTCTGCCAACCAGTTCTCTATCCAAGTCAATACCCTACCCCCAATAACATGTGTTCTAATTTTGCACACTAATCTCTTGTGCGGGACCTTGTCAAAGGCTTTTTGAAAGCCCATATACACCACATCCACTGGCTCTCCCTTATCCATTCTACTTGTTACATTAAAAAATTCCAGAAGATTAGTCAAGCATCATTTCCCCTTCATAAATCCATGCTGACTTTGACCGATCCAGTCACTGCTTTCCAAATGCGCTACTATAACATCTTTAACAATCGACTCAAGCATCTTCCCCACTTAAGGCTAACTTGGCTATAATTCCCTATATTCTTTCTCCCTACTTTCTTAAAAAGTGAGGTTACATTGGCTACCCTCCAATCCACAGGAACTGGTCCAAAGTTGAGAGAATATGGGAAAATGATCACCAACGCATCCACAATTTCAAGGGCCACCTCCTTAAGTACTCTGGGATGCAGACCATCAGGCCCTGGGATTTATCTGCCTTCGGTCACAAAAGGTTCCTAACACCATTTCCTGACTAATGTGGATTCCCTTCAGTTCCTCCCTCTCACTAGATCCTCGGTCCTTAGTCATTTTGTGTGTTTGTTTGTGTCTTCCTTAGTGGAGACAGAACCAAAGTACTAGTTTAACAGTTCTGCCATTTCCTTGTTTCCCATTATAAATTCACCTGTCTCTGATTGTAAGGACCTCACCATCTCCTACTAGCGACTGACATCAATTATGAACCTATTGACTCCCACAGTTATCTAGCCTGCACTTCTTCCCACTTTGCTTCTTGCAAAGACTCTGGCCCCCTACTCCCAATTCCTCTGGCTACACCGCATCTGCGCCTAAGGTGAGGTCTTCAATACCAGGACGTCTGAAATGTCCTCACTCTTTAGAGAATGGGGGTTCCCCTCTTCCATCATAGATAAGGCCCTCACTAGGGCCTCCTCAATATCCCGCAGCTCCGCTTGTTCTCCCTCTCCCAGTCACGATAGGAAGTTACCCTAGTCCTCACCTTTCACCCTATCTGCTGTCACATACAGCACATAATCCTCTAAGATGTTCACCACCTCCAACGGTATCCCACCACTAGCCATATCTTCCCATCTCCACCGCTTTCCGCAGAGACCATTCCCTCCAGAACTCCCTAGTTAACTCATCCCTTTCCACCCAAACCACCCCTTCCCCAGGTACTTTCCCCTGCAACAGCAGGAGATGCTACACCTGTTCCTATACCTCTTCCGTCGACACCATCCAAGGACCCAAACATCTTGTCAGGTGAGGCAGAGGTTCACTTGCACTTCCTACAACATCATATATTATATTGTATCCGCTGAGACATGTGTGGCCTCCTTTATAACAGCCAGACCAAGCGCAGGCTCGGCAATCGTTTTGCTGAAGAACCTCTGCCCAGTCTGCCTAAACCTATCTGATCTCCTGATTGTTAAACGCTTTAACTACCATTCCCATTCCCACACTGACCTTTCTGTCCTGGGCCTCCATTGTCAGAGTGAGGCCCAGCGCAAATTGGAGGAACATAACCTCATATTGCGCTTGGGCAGCTTTATCTCTAACTTTATGTAACTATGGCTTTCCTTCTCTATCCCTCCCCCTTCCAAGTTTTCCAACTAGCCTGACTGTCCCCGTGATTACATTTTATCTCTGCTTGCTTTGTTGTCAACTTCTCCTAGCTAACAATGATCTACTCTACATTTTCTTAGATCTACATCGTTTATGATCTCTTACACTTCCTTATCTCTGTAACTCCCTCTCCCCTTACTAATCTGAAGAAGGGTCTCGATCCGAAACGTCACCCGTTCCTTTCTCGAGAAATGCCGCCAGTCCCGCTAAATTACTCCAGCATTTTGTGTGTAAACCAGCATCTACAGTTCCTTCCTACTCTTAAATGTCGGTCTCTGACACTGTGAGACACGGGTGTGAGTTATTGTGCCTCGACTCTGCCCGATAATTACAAACAAAAAAATCTAAGTAAGATCAGGAAATCGAAACTGGAGAGCCTCACCCGAATTCTATAAATATTCAGCTTCTGTCGCTGCTCCATTTGCTGGATCCTTGATTTCTTTTCAGTGAAAATTTCGAAGCAAGATTTAACTTTATCCTGAAATTAGTTTTAGGAATCAGAGAATAAAAGTTAGACAATAAACATGCGATTCAACAACGTTGTCGTTAAAAATCTCTTTGCTTTTACCTTGTAGATTTCCACAGCTTCTTCTCTGGGCAAGAAGCGGTGATCTCTGTGTTCCCGCGCATCTCGACAGATCACACAGATCAGTTTCTTGTCAGTTTCACAAAACAGTTTCAGTTCTTCCTGATGTTTCTCGCAGTAAAGTTTCTCGTCCTTCTCTTTGGGATTCAGGTGTAATATCCGAGCTTTCTCAGATAGATTTGCTAAAACGCGGTTTACCCTGACAGTGCGGTCTCTAAACACCTCTCTACATTCCGGGCAGGAGTTTCTCCCCTCCCTTTCCCAACACTGCGTGATGCAGGAGCGGCAGAAGTTGTGCCCACACTCCAGTGACACCGGATCGGTAAAGAAATCCAGACAGATGGGACAAATTGCTAACTCAGTCCAACTCTCGATCTGTTCTTTGGAAGCCATGTTAATTCGGCACTTCCGGGTTCAAAATGTTTTCACTTTCCGAGAGCGGCTGAACCCTACAGTACCGCGAGTGTCCACTGCGCACGCCACCGTCTCGCCTATTTCCTTCGCTCCATAGATGCTGCTGCACCCGCTGAGTTCCTCCAGCAATTTTGTGTACCGTCTCGGGTTGAATGCTTTGCTGCAAATGCCAACTCCAATCTCACGTGAGGACTCAGTCAAACATTAAACAACCTGGATATCAATAAAACCGGAAAGAATTGCATGTAACAGTCTAATGCAGGAGAGAAAGTGACGCGAAATTAAAAATAAAGTTATATGGACCTGGGATGCAAATAAAGTGTGTGTTTTGTCACAAAACATGAGACCTGAAGCTAACATTGTGGTGCAGAGTAATAGATACAGTGGGGATTACTGAGATAACCTGCGAGAAACAGGACAGACAACTGTACCACACAGTGGCGCAGCGGTTGAGTTGCCGCCTGACAGCGCCGGAGACCAGGGTTCCATCCCGGCTAGGTTTGCTATTTGTACGGAGTTTGCACGTTCTCCCCGTGACACTCCAAAGACGTACAGGTCTGTAGGTTAATTGGCTTGGTATAAGTGTCAATTGTCCCTAGTGTGTAGGATAATGTACGGGGATCGCTGGTGCGGAGTTGTATCTCTAAATTAAAAAACAAACAGGGTGGGATGTATTAACTCTTGGGGTGAGAGAGTATCTCAATATGTACTGTCTTCTCTGAAGAAGTTTACTGACTTAATCACAATACGCTCCAATGTAAGGCAAGGTCATCACTGCGAATGAAGGAACTACAGGTGCTGGTTTACACTGAAGGTAGACACAACATGATGGAGTAACTCAACGGAACAGGCAGCATCTCTGGATAGAAAGGATGGGTGACGTTTCTGGTCGAGACCCTTCTCTGGACTGGGCCCACAAGCGGAAACGACTGTTTCCCTCTGCCTGTCACGTCAGCTATTCAGCCCTGAAGCTGAATTACACGCTCCTGGGTTCATTAATTAAAGTTTATTGTAAAAATAACACGCGCCTCTTAAATGGATGGTTACTAGAATAACTGATTCATTATATATTTGATAACTGTGTTTATGTGTACTGTTCTTGTGTTAATGGGCCTATAATGCTGCCTGTCTTGGCCAGGACTCTCTTGTAAAAGAGATTTTTAATCTCAATGAGACTTCTCCTGGTTAAATAAAGGTTAAATAAATAAAGCCGCAGTGTGTATGAATTCCATTGTTCCGTTCCTGGTAAATATGACAATTGAACATGATGGAATCTTGGAGCCTGTGAGAGGGCACCACTGAACTGAGCTGCCTCGTCACTTCAGCCGGTCGTGCCGGTTCGCCTGCCGCATACTCTGTCTGGATTTGGAATAGTATATTTTTGAAATGGATAATGGGATAGTTTACCACCCAACACATGTGCTGCTCCCGATGTCAAGTCATTTAAAAAGGGGATTAAGCAACTAAGAGGGAGAGAGAGCAGAGGGAGGGCAGAGACAGGGATAGAGGGCTGAGCAGAGAGGGTAGAGAGGGGCAGAAAGAGAGAGGGAGGCAGAGAGAGAGGGAGGCAGAGAGCGAGAGGGGCAGAGAGAGAGAGAGAGGGGCAGAGAGAGAGAGGGACAGCGAGAGAGGGAGAGAGAGAGAGAGAGAG